>NC_027756.1:8457470-8523703 GCF_000695525.1 Brassica oleracea var. oleracea | reverse complement strand
TGCAAGAATAAGAAGTTAAAAACATGTAAATTCACAAGATATCACTTTTTATGGTAGATAAAAAAATAAGACCCTAAATTAATAGATTAGATTTTAGATTTATTAATTCAACCCGAACCAGAGATACGATTTTAGTTACAAGTTGATTCGGATAAAATTATCCAAATCAAAAGATTCTTAACTAACTTCGTTCGATCCATCACCTGACGCGTTCCACTAGACCATAACCAATTTCTTTGAGCATCAATTGTTGTTTTCAGTCATCGACGAACGTCACGAGAAGGTGGGATTAACCTTGTTGGATGGCAGGTTTTTTCTGAATCTTTTGTTGCAAACAGAAGTGCCCGCCTGATAGCTACTAGTGTCGTGTTTGATAACAGAAATCAGTCTTATGTCGTTAGGGGTCATCTTAGACGGTGTTCTCATATGTTTGCGAGTGATCGCAGCATAGCCTAGACTGTTGTTTTGTTAGGTTCCGTTGGGATTTGTATTTTTAGCTATAACCTATCGTGGTAACTTTCGTACTCTCGTTAATGAATATCTTTTAGATGATAAAAAAAAAATTGACAAGTTCCTAAATTCTCGCAACGTGACTTTATTTTGGATTTAAACCAGGGTCCCACCATAAGTCTGGATAGTCTCGGTGACGAGGATTTTGCTGGAAAGCGTTATTGTTGTAAGCTTTCTTACCTTTTTGTTTTTTTTTTTTTTTTATCAACGGTAAACTTTCTTACCATAAATGAATTATAGGTCTTTTTTAAAAAAACTAGGTCTGGGCATCCGGATCTTCGGACCGAGTTCGGATCGGATATTGTCGGGTCTGAGTTCTTCGGGTCATAACAATTTAGACCCATATAGGTACCTATAACTTTTCGGATCGGTTCCGAGTCGAGTCTTGTCGGGTCCGGATCGGTTCGGATCTATAATTTCAATACCCGTAAAATACCCAAAATTTTCGGGTATATTTCGGATCCGGATCAGTTCGGGTATTTATGACCCGAATAGATCTGAAATACCCGAACTGGACCTGAAAACTCTAAAAATATCTGAATAACCGCAAAAATACCCAAAAATTTATCCAAAGTCAGACCCGAAAACCCAAAACATACCCGAATTTTATCCGAATACCCAAATTATATTTTCTAAAAATCTAAAATTTCACCTGAAACCTACAATTATACCCGAAAATCCAAACCCGAAACTTTAAAAAAAATCTGAAATACCAAAAATATACCCAATCACCCAAATATACCTAGTATATACAATTATTTGCAGGTACTTCGGGTACCCGAACGGGTCTCGGGTAGGACCCGGACCCGAACCGAGATCCGCGGGTCCAAAAAAAGAAGACCCAATAGGTACTTAGCATGGATCCGAACCTGTATTTTCGGGTCGGTTCCGGTTCGGGTCTTCGGGTCCGGATAAAAAGTCCTGGCCTAAAAAAAATTACTGGTATTTTTGCGCCAAAACTGGTATTTTCATACTCAAAACTATAATATGCAATATTATTTTTTTTTGAAAAATAAAATAAGAGTTTTCTTTCAAACTGTATTCTTTTTAGCTTTGTGTACAAAACTGTATTCTTTTTAAGTTTTGTGTACAATGTTTTTCAGTTGAACTAATAATAATCGGTAAAAACTTCTTTAAAGCTTCGATTCTAATTTGATGGGAAGTTCCATAATGGTTTGAAATAGGATTTTGATTTTAAAAAAAAAATCAACGGTTATATAAATTAGGTATTTAAAATATATGTTTTCTAAATTAGTTTTTATTGATAATATAAGTTAAAAGAATGACGAGAGAACAAGACTCTAGACATATTGCATTTGGTTTGAAATTGTTTCTCTTTAGCTTGTCCTTGACAAACTTCAAACCTCCATCTCCACAAAACTCATTGATTCCTCTTAGCTTTAACCATCTTCTAGAAAATGTTTCTCTCTGCCTCTCCAGTTCCTCAAACCGTCGTCACGGCGTCCGTCACTCAACCTTCGAGTCTCTCCGTCTTGGTCGTAGTAGTCAGAGCATAGCCTCTGGCTTCTTCCGCTTCCAGGATTCCCTGAACTTCAAGAAAGACAGGGAGTTTGTGGGAATCATGGTTCTCTTCCTTGATGAAAAGGTAAGTTAATCTTCGATCCATCACACTTATTTAACATAATTGTTTTAATCGATTTCCTGATTCTTTGTTGAATAATATTATTTGCAGATTCCGTGGGTTTACTCCCGTCGGACGTGCTAATCATTACAATGTCATCTTTGAAAGTAGATTCCATTGTGAAAATCGATCGTTTTGAGGTTGCTAGGTGCTCAAGTATGTACAAGATAACTGATCATCCATTCCTCATTCGTTTCATCTCACTAACCATTATTGATGAAGTCATCACGGGTGCTCCTGAGATCAATTTCCAGTCAAGATTAGACTGTTCGACAATCTCCAAGTGATTGCGAACACAAACCTATAACTCCTAGGTATATTATCATATTGTATTTGGGTTTATATTATGCTTCGATATCATAACTGATATTTAAACTCGCAGATGTGGTTGGGCAAATCCGTTCGGTCCAGGGCTCTGACCTCACCAAAGAAACAACTCGAGTCGTTATTCATCTCCTCATTGATCCATAAGAAACAATCAACACATAATTCCCTTTATATTACTATCTATATTGTGCTAACATCAATAATCACAAATATTTCCTACCCAAGATTTGTGGTCGTCTATTTATCTTCATTACTTATCAATCTAATTTTACAGAAATCTTTATTTTACAGCTTAGAAAAAACCACAATAACCCAAACATACAAAACACCAAAAACTAGAATCCCAACAAAGACGAATCATTAATGATAACCTCTCTTCTTGTCTAATCTTACAAATAGACTCCAAAACAAATATACCAAACCAATCAACTCAGCTAGAACTCAACGACACATACATTGAGCCAGCTAAACAAATACAAACTACACGACCAGCTATTTAACAATTTACAAACTTACTTTCGCATATACTTACGAAGAAGACGAAGACGACAACCGAGATCAGTGAAATTACCTAAACAAAAAAGCAGAGTAAGTTACAAACTCTGATAAATACAACTAACAATGATTTTTGTTTACATATTACCCATCAAATAAAAGAGAAACAAACACAACCACACCATGAGATACAAGAGACAATTCCAACAGACACAAAGGCGGCAACAACATCTCCACTTGCTCACTCCTCTTGTCTTATGAAAATAGCTTACATGCTCAATATCAACAGACCAATGTTATTGTCTTATTATGAGAAATACAAATATTCGTTTAAAACCTATTAAAACTCAAATACTAATTGTCACTCATTTTATAGTTATTTCTACAAGTCTTCATGTATTTGTTTTAAAGGTCCGGTAAAAGCAACAAGTTTAAAAACAAAAAAAACATATAACCAACATAATAAGAATAAAAAAAATTATTACTTAATACACACAACTAAACTGGAGAAAAAATATCCAGAAACAAAAAGTACTTTCAACAACTTTGATATAATTTATGTAATCTCAACAATACAAGTAACAAATTAAAAAGACAAACAAACAATAAGTTTCAGTGACACAGCAAGCAACACCACGAACTATATCAATCACATTACGAACACAGTTTAGTCATTCATGAGTGGAGAACAGTGCATACACAGTTCATCATCACAACTCTAACCCTATAACAATAAAAAACTTGAAAAAGAATGATCAACCCAAAACGCAAAATTCAGAGCTACAATGACGCTAAAAAATATTGAGATGAAACAAGAACTCTGTCCATAACTCCGCGCTTGTGCGGAGACAATGCCCCTAGTATTAATAAAAATAGTATGGATTGACACTCTATATGGAGAAAGCACATTTTAGTATTATACAGTGTAGATGACATACCACCTTAACACAAAAGGTTGAATGAACAATTAGTTAATTATTTCAATTAAAAATTATTTGTGTGTGAAAAGAATACGATTTTGTCAAACAAAAACGATTCGTGGGATGCAAATGTTCCAGAACATGGCATCCTCATACATTATCATAACGACGAGAAGAAACTTGTCTGACGTATTTTCTTACCAGTTCTTTTTTGAATCTACTGGTAACTAAGGAAAATACTCTGTCGCATGTGTTCTACATGAACATTAAATCTTATACGTTACTTTGTAATTTAGTAGTCGCTAATTACGGACTTGGGCCACTGTTTTACTTTAATACATGATTTTCTTTTTTAGTTTTTATTAGGTTTGGGTATTCAGATTTTCGGATAAAGTTTGGATCGGTTTATTTTGGATTTAGGTTTTTTGGAACTTGAACATTTGAATCCAACTAGGCATAAGTTCTCGATTCAGGTCTGGATCAGTTCTTTTTGGCCACAAGCCGGTTAGAATCTGGTACGTAATAAATCTGGATTGATTTATTTAAGATCCAAAAATATTCGAAGTATCCAAATCCTATCAAAATTTAGATAATAATCATCACATAATCTAAAATAATTTAAAATAACTAAAAATAAACTAGTAATTAAAATTAAACATTTTTAACTCAAAATTTGACACTTAAAATCATCTTACTTAAAATATTATAAAAATAATAATGAAAAGCGTAAACAAAAATATATTACTACTAAATTAAAAATTAAAATAAAGAAAATAAAATTGATAGAGTCATAATTTTAGATATTTATGTTTTAAATCAGATAAGAATCAGTTCTTATCAGATCGGATCTATCCGGATTGGATTTATTCGATTCGATTCTTTTCGAGTTTGGTTTTTTGGAGTAGAAAAATTTTAGACCCAAATAGATTTTTGTATATTTTAAATCTGATTTTGGGTCAGGTATTTAATTCAGAGATTTTTGAGTCTAGGTGAAATGCCCAAATCTAGTTTTTACGTAGAAGATTTCACTAAACGCGTTGATCCGAATTCCTACGTGGTATCAGTCGACACATATTTTTAAGATGAAAAGAGAATAAGCGGATATTATTAGCATTCTGATTATCGCCAATACGCCTTATTAAGCAACTAATTATACAACATTTATACTTATCATTTACAACCCATTAATCTCTGGATTTTGCACTATTAATATTGGAAAGAAGATGTCACGTTGGAAATATGAAAAGTACTTGAGTAATATATAAGAGACTTGGGTCAATCCACTAATTGCCAATTGGTTTTAAGTTAAAAGCCTAGGAAACTTATCATGGTATCAGAGCACAGATCCTAAATACCCTAAACTCCTAATTAATACTTATCATGGTATCAGAGCGGACCCAATACCCTGATCCATTAATCCGGCCCGGACAGTGGTCCGATCATCCCATTAGCTGATGGCCCATAGAAGGCTCAGTTCCACCGAAATCGCTAGAAAATAAAAGCATGATTTCGGAGGGGGTACGATGGATTCTGCGAGATTAATGGTTATACGCACCATTATCTCGAAGGAAGATATTGGAGAGAAGATCTCACGTTGGAAATATGAAAAGTACTTGAGTAATATATAAGAGACTTGTATCAATCCACTTATTGGCAATTGGTTTTAGGTTGGAATCACTCGAAACTTATCAATTAATTACGATTAAAAAAAACTTAATGCATTGGTTAAACTCGATCACCGAGACAACTCGCTACCAGCACTGATCAGTTTCCCAATTCCCTCCGACGTAACTGTCGAATCCAGAAACACCGACACTCAACGGCCGGCTCCGACGAAGGATCCTCCGATCGTAAACGGCGCGTTTCTCGGGGTCAGAGAGCGTGCAGTACGCGGCGTGGATCTTCACAAACTCGTCCGCCGACCGACCGTTTCCCGCCACGTCGGGATGGCAGATCCTGGCCAGCCTCCGGTAAGCCGATTTGATCTCCTGGCTCGTCGAGCCGACGGGGATTTCGAGGATCTCGTAGAGAGACGCTGCCGCCGACAATCGCTGCGGGATCTGGCGCCTTGGTGGATCGTCGGCGCATGTGTAGCGGGAAGAGGCGGTGGTGGTGGCAGTGGCAGAAAGAGACGGCGAGGGCCGGGAAGTTCGAGACGGTGGTGAGAGCGAGGGAGGAGAAGAGGAGAGAAATGGAGGAGCGAAGAAGGTTGGAGAAGAAGAGAGCATCGTGAAACGACGGCGTTTGCGGTTTTTTATTTTTAGTTCCGATATGATGGGATGTGCAGTGTGATTGTGTGAGGAAATTTGGAGAGGAGAGTTTTAATTTATAGGCGAAGAGGTGATTACTATTAGTTAATTAACTTAATTGCTAATTTAGCCATTTGTG
This sequence comes from Brassica oleracea var. oleracea, assembly GCF_000695525.1. Lineage (NCBI taxonomy): Eukaryota > Viridiplantae > Streptophyta > Magnoliopsida > Brassicales > Brassicaceae > Brassica > Brassica oleracea. The sequence continues at coordinate 8,517,421 of NC_027756.1, read as the reverse complement.
AATGCGATTAAAGATTCTTGTCGGGTTAAGTTAAGTTGAGTTGGGTCAGGTGGGGTCGTTTTGGATCACGGAAGCTGAGTCAGAGGAAATAGCTTATCTAGTTGGAAATTTTGTCGGAGATGCGATAAGAATTAAGAACGCAAACTCTGAGAAACTTTTCTTTTTGTTTTGGAAAATTGGCTAATCAGGCCATATTCAGAACTTATTTTGTCTCACTATACCTTTGACCCTATATTTTGTTTCATTAAACCTTTGCTAGTTTTTAAGCAATTTTTAATACAGAATTAACCATCTAACCCTTTTATATAATAGATAAATTACAGATTAGATTTAACTAAATATATTTATAGTTTATGTTTTTGATCCATTAATAAATAAAAGTACTCTAGATCATGACCCACACATTTATTTTAAATTGATTAAACAAATTTTATAAATTAATTTAATATTATTTAATGTTAAGAGAGATTTAATTGTATAATGTTTATTTTATGTGACTTAATTAACATTATTATATTTGTTTTGTGTAATTTATCTTGCTAATAATTTGATTCATATTATAATCAGTTTAAATTATTTGCTTATAATTAATGTTAAGCATTTATCTTCAGATAATGTATATTTTGAACATTTTCATAATTACTTTTGTTATTATACTTATTGCAAAATGTAGTAATTTTCAATGTATAATGTTACATATATATATATATATATATATATTTATGTAATGACTATTATTGAATTATTGTGTTACCTAAATAAATTATATAATGTCTTCTATATCATAAATTAGTGCATACAAAAATAACTGATGTTGGTAACTTATAGAAATATGAATACATATTTGTATTCATATATATCATATTAATTATACTTCATATATATATATATATACTTGCTCTATATATTTTAATTATAACATAAAAGAAGATTTTTTAAGTGATTAAAATGTATGTAAATTTTATTCAGTTAGCTATCTAATATTCTACAGCTATATTTTGATGCAAAAAAAAAATTTCTATAGCTTTATTTTTGTATACATTTTCTATAAAATCATTATTAATTGTTTGAAAAGAATTAACCCAACAAAAAACGGATATGAATAAAAATAGAGATTGACCCAACGGATTTTGTTAATTGTCCATTTCTAAATTGAAACTCATCATCTAACAACTTTTTTAATCGGGAACAACAAATAAACTTTTGTATAATCTTATTTTTGGTTTCTGTCGGAATCTCAGACCATACAAATTATATGTTGTTCCAGTCATACACACTTTCTAACATACTCTTAAAGCGCAGGATATTTTTAGCCAAATATAAGTTACGAAATCAAAATGTTTTAATATTTTTATTTTAGTGTATTTGAATATTATATATATAATTATATTATTTTTTATTATTAAATACGATATTGTATAAGATACTATTTAATTTAGTTTTTAGTTATTTCAAATTTTTTCGTTATGAATTCTTAATAAAATCTCAGTAGTTTATTTGATTAATTTTATGATATATTTGATACATTTTTTAACTATTAAATTTAGTTGATATCAATTTATTGCATTTTATTTATATTCAGTATTTAATTTAATATGAAAGCTTTTTTAAAATCTAATTAAATGTAATTTTTTATTTACGAAAATATGAATAAAATATTATATTAATTTAATTGATTTGATTTTAGTTGAAATTATTTTGTAGTATCTAAACCTATAAGAAATTGATTGTAATAACCTGAACCACTTTTCTTCCACTCCTCCATTCAAAACCTAAGTTGGGTTGTAAAAGATTTCTACATTTTTCAAAACATATTTTGTTACAATTTATAAAAAAAAAATTATATCATCAATTTTTAAGCATATAAAATGTATTGATGTCAAAATCTCATATATTGAAAAAAAAACATTAAAACATGAGGATTAACATAGACGAAAATGATGGTCAATTATGTTCACGTTAAATTGGAACAGTTTGTTGATCTACTATTTTCTCTAACAAAGATTTTATGGACCAAAACAGAGCTTCAATTTCGAAGTGTAAAAGAGATAAACATCTTGATAAACATTTTAAAATCAAACATAGTATGCCATTAACATTATATATAAGATATTTATCCTGATTAAAAAGCTTAAACCCTAAAAATAATACCATTAATCATACATAACCCATCTAGTATCTTTTTATCGTCATGCCATGACTCATCAATTTTAAGTATTTAAATTGATAACATTTAAACTTAAAGTCTTAAGTATATACTTTTACCTGAACTTTGAAAATTTAAAACTATTTAAATCTATATGTTAAATCATGTATTAAAATTTTCATTTCAGTTTTGATATATACATTTGTAGATATTAATGACACATTCCGTAAATAACTTGGTAGAAATTTTATTTCCATATGATGTTTAAGTTTTAATAAGATAGAATTGTTCATGTTCTTTTCTTTTAAAAAAAAATATTTTTGAAATTATATTTTTGACTAATACCAAAATTATTAAAATGCATAAAATCTGCAGATTAAATATTAAAAGCATTTAGTCAACTACTATAATCCACCACAGTCCTGCAAAAGAGACATCAAATTTAGGATAAACAAGATCTTAACAAGTATGTTCGAAAAATAAAAGCAAAAAAAAAAAAGAAGTGAAAGTGGTTGTATATAAATCCAAAAGGGACTATTGGAGGGAGTAGATCTTTAACCAAGTATGGTGATATAGTGAAATCAGTAATGATCGGAAAAGAATTATGATGAAGCAAGAATTGAAAAAGTTAACAAGTCGAGAAATAGATCATCTCCAACCATACTCAAATTACATTCCAAGAAGAAATTTAGAATAAAAAATTTTCTAAAATTTAGAATAAAAACTTAGATCATCTCTCTCTCTCTCCAACCTAATCTATATTATTAAAATAGAACTACCCATTTGAAAATGTTCTTATTTCATTAATTAAACTTCTTATTTTTTTGCTTGTCTTTTTCAGTTGCATTTATGAAATATCCTAAAACGAATAAAACTGCCTAATTTATTACTTGTCTTTTCAATTATATTAATGAAATATGCTTAAATGAATTTAAACGTCCTATTTTATTGTTTGTCTTTTTCAGTTACCTTAATGAAATATCCTTAAATAAATTTGAACATAACATCATTTAATCAACAAAAAAACTCATGAATTATCTTTACGTGCATAATTTTAATAATGAAGATTTTAAGAAACGTGCATCATTAAAATTTTACCTAAAACATACAGCACTAATATATAACATGCATCAATAAAACTAGAATTTGACTCACACAATTGTACTGATATTATTTTCAGTTGACTAAATTAAAAAATATTTATTTATTCAAAAAATATTTAAGAATGACTATGTTTTTAAAAATTATATAGTATTATTTGCTCATAACTCATTTGTCATTTGCTAAATTGTTAGAAATAAAATTTTAGCATAATATAACTCAGTTGTCATTTGCTAAATTTATGGTTTTTATTTATTTTTTTTATTATTTAATTATAATATTTTCATTTTATATTTGAAAAAGAAATGAATTTTCTTTCAAACAATATTTTTTGTAAATGTATTTTTTAAAAAATAATCAATTTAAATTGTTATTATCATTGAATATAATTATTTTTGACATAATTTGAGTTTTCGTTTACATCAAAACTTATCATATTTTAGGATAATTTTAATTTAAAATGTAATTTTCATATTTTTCAAACAAATTCTAAAAATATTTTTAAATATTTTGTTATAATTTTTTAAAAAATATTGAGTTGCATTTCAAATAAGAAGGTAAAGATATTAAAAATATTCTAATTAAAATATGTAAATTTTAATATAGTTTTAAGGAAATGGTCAAAATAAAAAAAATTACACATAAAAAAAAATTATGATTTTTGTTAACTGGGCGGATCATTATTTATATGATATCGCAAACGAAAGAAAAATGTATGTTTTTACAATTTTCTAATTAACTATGTATACTCATTTTTTTATATATTTTTATATGATATCACACATTTGTAAAAAAATAGATAGTTTAAGATGCAAAAAAAAATATTTAATTAATGAATATAATATGAATGTATTTTACAAATACATCATTTACTAAAATAAATAATTAAAAACTGAAAATTCATGGATCTAGTTAATAATTATGATCATTCTAATTTGTAAACACTAGATAAAGTATTCAAACATGGGTTGGCCTTTGCGTGTGCCATCTCTCTCAGAGACTAATACCTAATAAGTAAAAAGGCGTTATTTTCACAGTCTAATAAAATAAGCCAAGTACAACGAATTTTTCTGTTCATGTCTGCTTCTATGCTAAATGCAATGCATTGATTGCCAAAAAAGAAAAGCTAAATACAATGCATTTTCTGTTCATAATATCGAATTTATTCTGTCTGCTTCCGAGCTAATCGTCATTTCCAGATCATGTCAAAAGATGAGAACGTGTAACACTCTTGGCCCCAATATATTTCACACGCCACAACTCCTTGACTTAACACTTGTAATTCTTAAAAAGTCTACGAAACTTATGAAGACTGAATGACTGATTGCCCCATCATTGTCAATATCTGCTTCTTCAAAGTCAATATGCATGCAAAAGAAAAACCTTTTTAACACGTGTATGCTTGGTTTCACTACTTTCAGTATTAGGCAAATTTACTCTTTATAACTACCTTAAATGCTCATGTCGAGCAACGAGTTTCATTTCCAATTACTTTTAGGGATCAAAACCGGCCATGTTGTTTTCTGGGATATAACATTCTTCAGCCGGCTATGTTTTCCTTTTTGGCTCTTGTAAAATTCTGTATGCTTTGATAATATATTTCAGATGATCAATACCGGCTCTGCCTATATATACCTTAGACAGAGCTTAAAACCAAATTTGTGATTATGCATTCTCATTCGAATCGGAGTACATAAAGAATGGTTTCAAATGCACGTTCGTTCGAGCGTGTGTTTATGCATTTATGCTCAAGCTCTAAACGACCTGTACATGCCATAAACTAGTAGACAAGCTTGTATTTTAACACTCTGCTTGATCATAAGGTTATACACAGAAGATATACTCATCACTACATTGTCCTAATTGGTTATATATATCTGAGTGAAACATTTGCCACAAACCCATAAAAGTTTTTTTTAAAAACTATAGACATAGATCCCAAAACAAAAAATTTAACTTCCAAATTTGTAAAAAAAAAATGTTGTCGAAATCTTTAATAAATCGCCACATACCCCTAAATCTCATGGCCGATTACTGGTTATAGAACTTATGAAAATATGTTACAACAGCACATCAAATAACTTTCTTGATTCTTGATATAACCAGGATGATACTTGCAGTTCTCAAAAGTCTACAAAACTCATGGAGACTGATTTTGCCATCATTATATTAAATTGACGAAATTGATTAAACTACCGCATTCTTAATATCATTTTTATGTTCATTCAAAAAAATATATCATTTTTTTATGTTTACCTTAACTATATTTGTCATTAGTTTTAAAAGGGTAACTAGACACTTATAATTCTAGGGTTAACTAATATAGAATTAGGATTTAGATTTGAGAGTGGGGTTTAGGATTTTAATAAATATATAAATAAATACTTACAATTTAAAATATTTTAAAAAAATATAGTTTAAAATTTTGAGTTTCAGAAAGAAAATTTGAAAGAAAAAATTTCAGAAAAACAAAAAAAAAAAAATTTATTAAAATTTCAAATTCGAAAACGTTAACTCAAAAACTATATAAAAGAAAATTTATTTTATTTTAGTTTTTAAATATTTATATTTATATATCTATAAAACAAAATTATAAGGTCTTTTGACTCTCTAATGAATAATGAATGTAAACATGAATTGTGGTTAAAAAAATAGGGTAAACTTGAAATTCTTCCATTAATTTGCAGCAAATCAAAGCTCATCTCTAGCTTTCTACATGTATATTTAATAAATAAATAAAAATCCAAAGTTAGAAATATTTGTTAGTATTTAGAAGTACTTGGATACATTGTTTTTTAGCATTTCGGATATGCGATAGGAACCGATCAAACGGATTTTTTGGGTCGGCACTACTCGAGACATTTTCGAGTATAAGAAGAGATATAGTACATAAAATGTAACTAAACATTAACCAAAAGTTGTGATAAATAACTAAACATTAACCAAAAGTTGTGATAAATAACATACAGCCATACATTTATTTACAAACCTAACGAATAATGTTACCTTCCATCTTTAGATTAAAAAAAGAAAAAACAGTTTCTAAAGTATTTTCAAAGTTAGAACCAAGGGTGCCATGTTGGATCCATCATACATAAGTTGCGAGGGGATAAGGCTGCCTCTACCAGCTCGTTCACTCCCCTTTGCACCGATTGTGGCGGCTCCACAATGTTCTCATCCTACAAAACAAAAATCAATAAGAATTTTTCATCTTATATAATCATAGATGATAAATAATGATGATAAATGATGGTGATCATGCATGTACGTACCTCTTCGGAAAAGTACTGTGGGGCTATTCCTCTGATCCGGCCAATGACATCGTTCACGTTGGAGTTAACTTTCTCCTTCAACTCGGCTGAGTTCAATGTAGCAATCCCTCCAGCGGGAGGAATCGGCATACCAAGAGGTCGTCTTCCAAACCACGACAGCAATTCATCACGGAAGAACATAGCCAGTTGATACCGAAGATGATCGTTTTGCTGAAATTTAATAAAAACAAGAATAGAGTTTAAAGATCAATCAATGGCATGTTGTTGCATCCATTAGCCTTTTGTATATATATTTGGTTACCTTGGAGGAGATAACAGCTTGAGCTGCTGAACACATGGATGACATGAGAAGGCCTTCGACTCCAAACTGAGAGAAGAACGCTTGCATGTTCCTCGTGAGGCGGAAAGGTACAGGTTCATTAAACTCGATCATCCCGTTGGCGTCGTAGGCAGGGTGAAAATCTGTCTGGAACATTTTCCCGGTGTTTTTTGCAAACAAGACCTTGTTGGGGGACCTTCCACCAATTTGTAGCATGAAGGACATGAAACTAGAGACAGCTAGCTGGACTGCAAACTGCTTCTTGAAAGCCCACATGTGGCTTCCGCTCATCAATGTCTTGTACATGTACTGAGAGAATATACTGTCATTGACCAAGGTTTTTGTGATGTCACTGTAAGCCTGCAAACGTAGATCTCCTATTGCCTCTGCTGAGACTTGCCCTGATATAGCTTGATTGAGTTGCTCCTTGAAGTGGCTAATTGGAAGATCTGCCTCTCGGTCATTCCGTGCACAGTGATTCTCATACACCTCAAGGAAAGTGTTGTACATGAGATCATCCTCAACCATTCGGACCTGAAACCAAATATGTTGTTTAAAGACCATGCTCTGAGAGAGAGACAACGAGGTAGAGATAATACTGTGCAATGAACCACCACGCATCAATATTCATCCAATAGAACATCAAATCTATTGAAAATCACCTGAGACCAGACAGGAATGATGATTGGAGTGTAAATTCCAATGTGTCGTCTTCTTGATTCCTTATGCTTATCAAACATTTGGTTCATCACACGGAAAAGCTGTAAAATGCGTTCATCACTTCGGGCGTTAGGCGTCAATGATGTCTGGACAATAAAATGCTTTTGGGAGCCATCTGAGCCAATAAGAGTCAACCGCCTGAAGCTGCTTCCATGCCTTCGAACAATCGGCACATCTGCTCCAACCCTATCTAGCTTTACTGTATGATCAGGTGCTACTTCCTGGATAGTTGAGCGCATGATTAGTTTCACAAGTAAAAGACTAAAGTTAAATGCAAGCGAAAAGTAGTTTAGCCTGATTACTTCAATATTAGAGACTTAATTCTACCTGATCCGAAAAGTACTGCCCTGGTATCTCCACGTCAACAACATTGAAGTCACGCAATACCCTGCTTTCATCCTCCAATCTCAACACAGCTGGAAACCTGTCTTCAACATTGCTCTGAAGAATGTTTTTCCAATTTTTCAGTCGGTTTGTAAGCTCAGCAAGTGTGGCCGGGAATGTACTTGTACTTTCTGGATCAAGATGATTCTCAAACTCCTGCTTGTACTCTTTCACAAATTCGACATGCTTGGTCACAGCATCTGCCGAGAAACAAGCTCTGCAGACACCCGACAGTTCTTTTTTGAGCGGTTGGGGAACCTCAGCAGTGGTTGCAGTTGGATACTTGTAACAACGATGCAACAGAGCATTCACAACAGCCAGCAATCTTTCTTCTGGTAATGTAACAAATCTCGAACCTATTTCCGTGAGAAGAACCTGAAAACGAAGATTACTTGTTTAGATTCATCCAAACTAAAGAGTCAGGACACATAATCAGTTATCTATTATATACAAAGAGAAAACATATCACCTCGAGTTCACTGGCTAAGTTGTTATGTTTACTCCTAAGAGCTTCCATGATATCCTTGGCAGCGTCAAAAGCACCTGCAGCAGAGATTGCTAGGGATGCACCATTCTGTCTCGCTATGTTTTCACTATTAGTAGAGTTGCTCTGGTGCATAGATTGATCATTCCCGGGATGAGCATTATTTTCAGCTGTGGAGCGTTCACTTTCTTGGCCATGTGGGTTACCACTGTTATGGGTTCCACCGGCTCCACTAATTTGAGCACCTTGATGAGTTTCCGATGGTAAATTGCCTCCACCATGACCCGCTACACCAGAAGCGTTTTGCTGCATTCTTTGAGCTAAAACCATTCTCCCAAGTTCAGACTTATTTACCGCATCACGTCGCTCGAGTAAGTATGTGCGCAACCAGTAATAGAGAGCCTGAAACAGAAAATCCCCACATACTCAGATTAAATAATCCAAATGTACGATATATAGTCATAAAAAGCTAAAAGGTAAATTACTTGTGGGAAGACTGTAGCAATTTTCAATAAGACTAGTTTGCAATGGGGTGCTTCAGTTCTTTGTAGGGAAAGCAATAGTTGTGGGATCCAAGAAAGCCACACCCAGTGAGGAACTTGTTCTAAGTGTTTATCAAACACCCTGCCAACAGGCTCATTCGCTGTATCGAAGCTAAGAAGATAAAGAACACGAGCTATATGACTTCTGGAATTGGAAACTCCAAATTTTATACCCTGAAGAAAGCAGTTCACAGCATATTCAAGCCAGATTTCATCTTGTGTTTCTTGGTAGGCCTACAAAACAGAGTATCATATAAGTACAAGGCATACAAAACATCAAAGGAATGTTAAGAGCAAATAAGTAAACACAACACAATCATAAGAAAATACCATGTCACAATAATTTCCCCAGCTTATCCATCCCTTGGGTAAATTCTTGAACAGGGTGATCGCATTAGAATATGCGATATTAGCACCTTCCGTGTCATTTAATTTTAGATGAAAATCCCCCTTCAGACGAACGATCTCTGCTTTGATTTTATCTGGAAAATACTCCAAATTTGTGCTATTGATCAGATTAAGACCACTAGCAAGCTCTCCCTTCATTTCCAGATAGGCTTTTGCCTGCTCTCTAATTTTAACAAAGGCTTCCTGCACTCACACACCCAGAAAAAAAGATCAGGAAGATATTTTTATTAATAACTGTCTTTGAAGCTCAAACAAGAAAAATGCAGGTCTTCCATATAATTCATCTACTAATTCAACTCTGCCCAAAATTCTGGAAAGAATAAAGACTTTGGAGAAACGTACCTGAACTTCCATTGTCGAGTGTCCATACATTTTTTCAAGTATCTGCACACAAACATCATAAAGCCCTTGTTTCCGAGCTATCCTGGCAAGCTTATTGACGTTCCATGCTTTGTCACGGAACCCAAGGTGATGAAGTGGAGAGTTTGAAGCAGCAAAGTCCTTAAACGCCTCAATAACAACATTATACATTTCATTCCTCCACTGCAGCATATCATACCAGACAGTCATATTGTCCCATTCATTTGGAGTCCTCAGCCTCCAAGTCTCGAGAATATCCTTCAGATCTGCATAACGATTCCCCAGGGCACCAACAGCAGCGTTTCCTGAAACTTTGTTCCCATTTGCGATGTCAACATGGATTCTTGCAGACTCCTGAACCTCAACTAGTTGCTGGAATTGCTGTAGTAATGGCACTCTAGCATGAACAGACATTTCAGGCAACTGCCACCACTGTTCCAAGGCAAGATCAACGCCTTTCCCAACTATATTCTCAGCATCTCCGACACCATTTGAGTTTCTGTCATGAAGGGCAAAATAAGCTTGAACGAGGCGAAGCTTTGGAGTCTCTTCCACTTGCGCCTTTGGTATCACGTGGTCCTTCAAATATGCCCAATCTGGTAGTTTCCAGAGACCATCAAGCAGGATCTCATAATTTTCAATGCTTTTTCCAAAATCTACGAGGGCATCCCATTGGCCAAGCTGTGCGGCACAGTGAAGCCACTGCTCCTCCCACAGGCACATTTCAGCTTTAGGGACCGTATTATTATAAGTGCCTTGGGTTGCCTTAACCATTGCCTGATAAAAGAGGCTCTGAGAATGCTGCCAAAAACCATGCTGAACTAATGAGAGTCCAGCTCTTGTTTCAGCAGTGATGGACCTCTTCTTCCACAACCCAAATCTCATATCTTCTTCGTTTAACAAACGATAAAGCTCAGCAAGAGACTCGGCACATTTTGAGTCATTCATGAACAACATCACATGGCTCTCCAGCAGCGCCAATGCGAGATGCCATGCATTGTACGTTTTTCCTATATATTTGATAAGCTCACTAGGCATCCTAGGTTGAGGGTGGCTCAACTGAAGCCCTTCCAGAAGTGCTTGCACAACATTTGGCCGGTGTCCTTGCTGCTTCTTATGGTAGTCCTTTGACAGGAGAGATATCATAGGCTTAGCCAAAGCTACCTGTTCTTCCTTGAGAAGGGTTACCCATACAATTGGAAACACCAAAACCCATAGATGATATGCAACATTGGCATCCGTGTGTGCCAGCTCCCTTAAAGGGATTACAACATCAGCCACCTACAGTGGTAATTCAAAAAGGTTTAAAACTTTAGGATATGAATAATGTATTCTTCAGATTATCGCAAACTGATCAGGTGGATAAGATCACCATGGTAATTATATAATTAAGTTAAACATTTTAGATTAAGCAGAACAAAGAAGAAAGCACCATAATAACACAAAGGGAGTTTCAAATGATTCATAATCACCTGAAGTTTGCTTGCCGCGCTCAGAAATTGAGCATGTTTCATAACAATGTTGTCAAACATTGAAGTAACTTCGTCAGGACCCTCTAAGGTAGCAAGAGGTTGGTGTTGTATTCCAGGATTATCAGAAGGCAAAAGCGGTATCACCCTGGCAGAATTTGGCGCCAGACTAATTGGCTTGTCCTCGACTAATATAGCTAGAAGGAGATCAAGACCCTGTTTGAGCCAAAAAACATCACTTAACGCTTCCCAATCCTGGATTTGAATAATGTACTGCAACCGTGAGAACAAATTTTTCCCAAGAGACTCGTGATATAACAAGAAGAACTTCCTTCTCATCTCAGGATCCCTTGCCCGTAAGCCCAGCATGAAATGTCTTTCAACTTTCAGAGAGACCTCTTGTCGTAGGGCCAGAGGGTACCTAATCAATAATTAGATGAAGATGACATTATCCCTCACATAAAAAACAATAACGTAAGGAAAGAAAAGATTATAAAAGCCGTAAACATACTTTGTTGAATCAGCACAAAGTCCATATAGCAGCTGAAGGTACTTCTGATCCCACTCTTCCAAAGCATCAGATGAGAAGTGTTGCTTATCAATATATGAAAGCTTACTGAGGAAAGCAACTACATCCTTTTGGGTAAGGAAAGAACCAGACATTCCAGATGCACTTGTTTTGCTGAAATCATCCTCAACCCACCTTTTTAGCATGTCTAGTATGCAGAGAAGCACACTAGCATCAGTACCCTTTTCAGAAAGCAAGGTGTTCAGTATTTGAGTAACAGATCTTTTGCAATCTGGTATAAGCATGACCGTTTCATCTATAAGTTCCAAGACCGACTTTATATTACATATGACGGATCCAACATCAGCACTTTGACGAGAAGAAGTTACTGCAGAATCTGAATCTGCTCGCGGACCCTGGAATGAAAAAAAAAGGCCCAGAGTAAGCCATGATTTGAGAATGACTAGGTTCTCCAGTTACTATCCATTAGTCAGACGGAAAATAGAGGTAAATTACACGAGGTCGTAAAACGGATAGAAATGATATCTGAAAAAAGCCAAGAAATAACATATATAAATAAAGCAAATAAATTGGACAAGCAAGGTGAAAAATAAGAGGCGCCGGTCTAAATTTGAAGTGATCGGTGCAAAGCTAAAAAGATGCATAGGAGCTTCAGTTACCATTTAAAATTTCCATAAAACAGAAAGCAAGCACTAATGATCTCTTAGCACAAAAACAAGATATTAAGAAAGAATAACGTACTTGTCTAGGATGGGAACCAACTGCTGATCCCAGGTCTCGCGCAAGGCGTTGAAGGATACGCACCACCACATATGAATCAACAAAGTTTTTATGTACCTTGGCCAAGGTTTTAATGACAAGAAGTACAAAGCTAATTGAACCAAAAGAGGTATCATCTCCTGAAGCTTGTGGAGCAGTAACAGCACTCACATGTTTGTTTATCAGCTCATTCACTTTCTGGTACAATAGCTTTATGTCAGGAGGTGTACTAGCTGCATCCATTGGGAATGCGGTGAAGACCATCTTCAACAAGGAGCATAAAGATTTACCAGCATCGAGCATCTTGTGTTTGAAACACGGTTCAAGAATCTGGTGAAAAACAAACAGTCAGTAGCAAGCAAAGAGCATTTCTGTCTCGAATATTAGAATAAAAGCTAACTGCAGCAAGTATACCTGCGAAATCTGGTTGATGTTGTTCCTAATGAAAAGATGCGGCTGCTTCTCCAGAACTTTGTTCATGACATCTAATCCCTGAGCAAGTGCTGTTGACGGATCTGACTGAGACGGTGGCATGCTGCTCAGCAATTTTTCTAAATAGTTGAACTTGACGTTAGCATTTGGCCAAACCTCCAAAGCTTCCGAAAGCAGATCTAAAGCCTGTTTGTACATAGTGTTGGTTTCCCTGTCCTTCGGCTCAATTACCAATGCTACCTGTTGAAGAAAGCGGCATATTTTTAAAATAGAGAAACATAACTAGAACTCATGTCTGATATATAAAACACTACCAACAAAAAGACATGAGGTGACATGGTTGAGAAAATTAGAAAGATGACCAAAAGTAAATACAGTATATGCTCAATGGAAGGTACAAGCATTGAGCCTTACTCTTATTAGAAAATTAATGATCATTTCTTCCATGGCAGCATTTGGCTTGAATTCCTCATCAGGCTGAGTAGCAGATCCAGGAGTTTCTACGTTGGGGATTGATGATGCACCACCAGGTGACATGACACAAATTGATTGGAGACCAGGTTCAATTTTAACTCGTTTACTTGGATCCTCTGATGTTGCAGATCCATCTGTTGAACGCTTAGAATCAGCACCAGATGACAAATGCAATTCATCAGTGGCATGACTGGTTCCATCAGTATCAGTGACCGTTTTCATTTCATTCTGTCTTTGCCTTTCCCAACTGACAACCAATCCAGCAAGTTCAATTGCCAGCCGCCTATTCTCTGCAGTAGTATTATACGGCAAACCTAGACGACTCAAAGAATTCACCATCTGAGGGACAAATTGTGCTCTACAGCTATAAAAGAGATCTGAGTGCCGAACAACAAGTAGGAAGATGTGGATCAAATTTGGAATTGAATGACCTTCCTCCACCAATATTTTTTTCGTGTATCTTATCCAAATTGGCATGCGTGAATCCCCAAGAGGTAGCCTTTTAGGTAAAGCTGGCATTAGAATATCTAGCGCTTGCTTAACAAGCATCTTATTCTCCGGCTGGCATGTCCTAAGGAGCGCAACAAAAACCTACATCAAATTGGCAAATTGCATTTGTATTAGTTAAAAATTTAGAATAAGTTGTTCTGCAGGCGGCATATCTTGTTCAGGTGTCTCTTCAGCTTACTCGGATTCAGGGAAGAGTATCCTATCATAGTACCATGAAATCTAACAAAATATGCATTTTTAAGACATACATGAATGATTAAGACATTCAGATGTAGCTTAAGATAAGGATCGACCGTCTCAGTCATATACAAAGTTTATGAACCTGAGTCTATTTGGAGTTATAGTTCGATCCACGACCACAAGCCAAGCTAATATCTCAAGTTCATTGAGATTCTTTTATATCATTCTTCAAAAACACAAAATCAATAATAAACAGTGACATGATGGCAGCAAATTATGCGGTACCTGAAGAATAATTTTCTCGGGAGCCTGGTAAGCATCCAAGAAGTGGCAAACATTAACAAATGCCCACTGTTTACTGGCACTATCTTCCCGTTTGAGATGATTCCATCCAAACTTAATGAGCTCTTTTCTATGATGAACCAAGTCACTCTGAAGATATTTTAGAAGCAAAGTTGCTAATTGCAAAAGTTCGATCCTCAAAGGTTCATCATATTCAGCCGAAACCTACAACAATCAAGGGGAGATTAACAATAAAACAATAATATAATTCTGAACGCGCAGATAAAAATTAAGAAAAACATCTACACAGGGCTACCCAAGAAAAACTGTACAGATGCAATAATAACCAGCATGATTATTATACAGCAGCCTTCCCCACAAATGCGAGTTGTTTAGGGAAGAAAATGAATAACCTCTTCGGGTGGATCAAGAAGCCTCTCCACAATGGTTTTGACTATATCAGGGTCAATGACCTCCCATGTTTGGCCGTTTTGGAAAGCATGGGAAAGCATTGGAAGAATAAGCATTTGCATTGCCTGAACTAAATGATCATGGCCGAGTTGTTTGGAATGGAAAATGTCGAGAAAATGAAGGAGAAGTGCCCTTTTTATGTTGGGCGGATACCCTTCTGCAACCTGATTGAATAGATTCCAGTTAATATACTAATAAAACTAGAAACAAATAAAATTAAAAATGCATAAAAATATTAGTTGCATTAAATCGATCTATCCAACACAATAACGATACAGCGCACACGTATAGCGAATACGACACAGTCGACAAGACAACTACACTCACAGACACGCCATGAACTGATACTGAGAGCTGAAAAGTTTGTGAATTAAATGCACAGAGAAAGAAGATAGTAAGTTTGAAAATCTCAGATACCTCAATAATGTAGAATTCCTTCAGAAAGGTGTAGTCAATGCGGCTATGAAACAAGAAAATAGAGAGAATGTCGAAGAGAACATTCACTTCAGATTTTTCATGCCGTAGGTAATTCAAGAAGCACTTCACAAGCCATTTGCTCTCCTTCACCTGTGAATTTGAGAATGCAAACGACTTCACCTATTCAAATATCTTACATAACTCGAAATGAAGATTATTCAGATCTAAGCAGACAAGATAGAAGAAACTACCTGAACTAAGTTCAGCTCTTGCTCATTCTGCAAGCGAGATATCCTTGAAGGCGATTTCCAAATGAGAACCAAGGTATCGAAAACACTGCGGTTACTCTGCAGCCAGCTGGGTATCAGTTTCACCATTGTTTTGATGAGGTAGAGACCCTGAAAATACGCATCCGATGCTACATTAGCCTTTGTCTGTGCCGTGTTAGAACTCTCTGATTTAACAGAGACAAGATTCTCATCTCCACATGATTTAGCTGGAAGAGTTGAAGCTTCCATGCTCATTGTAGCATCAGGTTTTGGCAACATTTCAGGAAAGGCATATGAAAGTATCTTCTGTGGAGACTTTGCTAGTTCTTCTCTTAACGGTTGACCCGCATCTGATCGGATTATATACATAAACCTGAGTTTTTCAAAATAGAAATACGCAGCTATCGTTAGCATATTTGTGATAAATGTACTCCAAGCGCACGCTTAACCTATAACAAGATGCAGTGAACTAAGAAATTTATCATAAGACATAGTCCTCACCTTCGGAAATATTTTGGTTCACTTAATCTAGAAAGAAAATAATCAACAGCGAGGCTCGCATATCGATTCAAGAACTTGGTAAGCGGTAGACGGTATGGGCTATTAATCTCACTGTACACTTGCCCAGGAGGAAGAGCTGCTTCTAAGTCAATCGTTAAGGTTACAAGTTCATCTAGAAATTTTGAGGCAGCTTGTGGAAGTAAGTGAAAGAGCTCGATAATAGCTGCCATGGAAACAAAAGAGGTGCAGGTGAATAATCATACAACCAGAAGTCGCTTGATATATTTTCAAAACACAAATTACCAGCTGCTATTTTTGGCTCTTCTCCAGCTTTCCATGATTTCTGGGACTGGGCAAGTTTCTCCGGCTCCAACCATTTCTTCAGGTGCTCTAACAACTTTCCTCCTAATGTCACATTAAACCAATTTGAGAGAAGTTCAAGCAGGCGTGCCAGACCTTGCAGTAACGGCATACTGAGATTCTTTGTGTGTGCCAAATTAACTAGTATCGGCCTGAGGCTACTCTGAAGAAGCTCCTTGGGCATTCGTTGTTGATTAATAACCTACATCAGAAAATAGATTATTTAAAAAGCAACTAATTTTATATGGTAATAACTCGGCTGAGCAAGCTCCTCATATACAAATTCAATGTGCTTTTGCAAGAAGCCAAATTAAGATAAAACACAACTACGAACCTGTCTTAAACCCTCCTTAGCAACCGCAACTATTTCTGGTGCTCTACACGTTAGCGACTTGAAAAACATCGAAATTATCTTGGCACGTAGTTCATTGTGAGCCTGCGTTCGGAAATCAGTCCATGCCATAGTTGTGCATAGAAGCTCAATACACGCTGTTCGAAGCCTGTTCAATGATGTAAGCACTTTAGGATTCATCAACTTCACCGTCCAGACAGTTTCATCAGCCTCAGCTATTTGTAATGCTTCTTGCAGAAAATTAACCAACTCTGGAGTCACTTTAAGAAGGGGAGGCCTCAGTGCCAAGCAAAAATTCAGAGCTGCAACAGTTCCACCCTGTAAGGTAAATTAAATAAGCTAATAAAGACCAAGAGGAAGACAATGCCGAAAGAGATGCACAAAAGGAAACATAGAAGTGTGCGGCACCTGTTGATCAACTGTCTTTGATCGGAGTGGACGCATTATAAGTGGCTGCAGCAATACTTGGTATAAAGGCTCAAGCAACTCGGTTACCTCACTTCCAGTTCGGCTGGCCAAAAGTGCAAGGCAGTTCTGCACATTTTTCCTCACAGGGATGGATGCGTTAGGATTGAACAGCTCTGTAGCAAGATATTCTACCACATCTTGAAAGCTTTTTCTACGTGCCTCACTGTTTGCTTCGTCAACATTATTAACCACTCGTAGAATCTGCATAAGAACCTGACTCGTCTCTTCCTGCTCTTTGCTAGCATAAACAGGAAGCCTCTTTAGAACATACACCAGACCACGCACAATCTTTACTTGGAAATGACATAATGTTTCGACATTCACTTTCCCCACCAATGCACCTAACCCCATAACACCTCCCATCTGTGCTTGCCATGTGCTCCCATAACAGCCATGCAAAAGCCGGGGCAAAAGTTGTTCAAACACTGGTATTCGCACACTTGGATGGGGTGAATATACTGGATTTGTAGAAGGGCTGGAGACAATCATGGAAGCATTGTGACCACCCCTAGCCATCAGCACATCAGCATGTTTGACACGAGCAAGGAACAAAAGTGTTTCAGAAAAGACATTTAACGCATTAAGAGCAGCTTTGGCGTGGAGCCTATTTTCATCTGCAAGCACATCGACCAGGGCGTCTAGAAATATCAAAGGATCTAACTGCTTTAAGTTAGATGATCGATTACCCCTGGTCCTTGAACTTGCCGAAATCACAGCCCCAAGTGAACCAGTGCTAGTTGATGCATTTGTGGAGGTATAGTCGATATGCAAGATAATCGCAAAATGGCGGCAAATGTTTACTACAAAGTCATCATCCGAGTCTCTGAGATCCGGATCAGAACTGGCAGCAAGTATGGTGATCAACAGTGTCTTGAAGATGGACTTTTCAGCCATTAACTGGGTCTTTGTTTTTACTCCTAGGTCAGCCTGCGATAGCAAGAAGACATCGAATTTAATAAAAGGGATCCTTCTTCAGCATGTTAAGCAAATGAACCAGAAATTATAAGAAAAGAGCCAAATTATGACGGATTTAGATTAAAACTAACCTTCACTTCCACTGATTCACTCCTGTGCCAAGATGAATCAACAGAGGAACGCAACAGAGTAGATAATTGCCTGGGCGTTTGGCCCACATCAGTGACACAGCCAGGCAAATTAAGCTGAGACAACAGGCATACACGGAGGAATTTTAGAGCTTGCTTTCTGTAGTAGATGTCTATGCCTTGGTTCCTGTGAATAACCGCTCCTACAGCAAGATTAATGAATTTATCTAATGGCACCAGAAAAGGCGTGGATGGCTCAAATGTAAGAACTACGCGGAGACCATGCTCAGGATTATCTTTGCATTCAAGTGTAAGTGGCTCTTTCAAAAATCTTCGGTTGCGACCACCCAACTTTCCAAGAATCTGTAACGCTTTTCCACCCCAAGGATATGGCACAGGCCTCAAATGGGACCATAATGCTAAGATCACTTCAGACATCACATTGGCCATGCTAGGTTCCAGAAAATCAGGATTCAGACTATCCACCCAGAATTCAAGGGTGCGTAACCCCAAGCTCACAAGCTCATCGCTTCCCCGCAAGCAAAATACAAGAGGCTTCATGAGACGGGGAAGGTATGGCAATAATGAGCTTAAGCGTGCAGGAAGCGTCAAACAAAGCTCTAGCAAAAGATCTTTCATGTCTTCCCCAGCTGGGCCCTCGAGCATTGTTAGCAGAATATTAAGACAAGGTAGCAGCATTGGTATCAAATCTCTCAGAAGCAGCTCGTATTTACACCCAGCGAGACCTCTGAACACTGTGCGGAGCAATTGCATATAACCAAGAGGCTTTTCAACCTCGGTAGCATTCTTCATGCAGACTTCCATAATAACAGGAACGTGGTGCTGTAATATTCTTTCAAAATCCAATGGTGCTTTGGTAACAGCCCCAAAGATGCATCTAAACAGATGCAAAACTAGTTTAGTTGCATCTGAATCTGGATTCTTCAGGACATCGAGTTTACTGCTTACTAGTAAATTAATCAAAACATCCGCAAATGACTTGTAGACTTTGGGAGCTTGCAGAAGTGCTGCAAATATCTGAACCAGTTGATTATTGTTAATCATGCACTCAAAAAGCTCGGGCATGCATAAAGAGAACATGTCCATCAGATCTCGAGGTTCCATAATAGCAAGAATTTGGGAGAAAAGACTAAGCATTTCCTTCTCCTCATCCTTTTCTTTGAAGAGAGCTAAGCAGTGGACACCACTCTTTAAAACACCTGAAGCTTTCCACACCTGCATATAGGCAGAAATTATCAGAAGTTTATCACTAATGTACTATTAATGACTAGAGTAAACAATCTCACAATACCTCATCTTCTCTCATTCCTTTAAAACCCTGAGGAGCAGATGCTTGTGAAGCAAGAGCTTGAGGATTCAACCCCTGGGAAGCATAAGAAACCTTAAAATTAATATACTTGCATGACAAAACAACACAACGCTGAATACTAGAGACAACTGAACACAAACCTGAGGTCGAGGCAAATGAGCATGTGTTATACTCCATATTATTGTTTTCATTCCTGAAGACAAATCAGGGAAAAAAAACATATTGATCTTCAAGTACAGAATCATAATCAAAGTAAGAAGACAGATATTTCCAAGTATCAGTACCCATGACCAGTGTCTTGATCAGATTTTTACAATCATTCACTTCTTTTGAATGTTCGACAGGAACCTGCAAATTCAAAACTGCCTGCAACCAGAGTGGACGAGCAATTACTAAAAGCTACTAGATAATCTAAGAGTTGATTAAAACAAAATATACAACCTATTAATAAGAATGCATAATGTTATGGTAAAGAGACAAAAAGCGTGGTATGAAATCTAAGAATCTAAGAATCTAAGAAATAGACAAAAAATTACCTGAACAGGAAGTTCAAGTTTAGCCCTCAAAGTGACCCGATCCTTTCCCACCTCACCCTCCTCCAAAAGCTGCGTATCACAAGGCAAGAATGGGTTGCAAGAAATTCAATGAAATTGTATATTTGAGAAGAGAATTAGCTCAAGAATAGGATTACCTGAGGAATAGTTCGCTTAAAAGTACTGAATTTCCCAACAAATGCATCAAGGATACGTCCCTATATGCAATGTTACATGAGTTAATGGGTAGAGAAGCCGACCAATTCTATATTTTGCTCTCAAGTGAATGTTTACCAGTAAAATCCGTGCTTCATTCATTGACTGCTGATCAACACCTTTCTCGAATATTGGTTCTACCTGAACCCAACACAAGTATTAAGTATTAAATGATGCATATAGTTCAAAAGTAGTTTATCAAATTAAACAAGACAAGCACGATGGGGAAAGCACACTTACCAGATTTAGCATCAGCCTGGCACATGTTGTATGGATACTAAGAGAGAGGGTAGAGTCGTGCATGTTTCTTGAAAACAGGTAGATAATCCGGGATAACTGAAACGTTGATTATAGTAAATCTAAATTCAGAGGAATGTAAAGAAAGCACACTTACTAAAACTGACAAAATGTTACATTCCTAAAATTTTCCATATACAGAGAGCAATAACTGCGTATTGTAAGGGCGTATTCCTCTTATGGTGAATCCATAGGATGTCAAGATCAACGTTAAACACAATTAAAAGCTCTTCATCGATAATAACCTGAGAAAGAGAGAGATCTCCACGAACGTGGTGAACGATTTCCGCTAGTAGGCTGTAAGCCAAAGGCCTTAAAGACTCAAAACAAGCTCGCCCAGTTCCAACTAAAACCCTGACACAAAAGAAAAAAAAGAAAATTTCAGCTTCATAGATTGTATGGAGAGACAAAAAGTGTGCTTATCAAACATTACACCTCCTTGAAAAATATAAAACTTTAAATTTCAGAGATATTTCATAGCCCACATACCTCTCATCTAAAAGAGTGTCGATAAGAGGAAATAGACCTCTCTTGAAATCCGTCCCAAGCACATGCTTTAGTGAGACTAAAAGTTCCTGCATATCATGTAACCAAAATAAAATTAAAATTAACTGAAATCTATTGATGGTGCAATTAGAATTTTTAATAAAAAGTGAAGAGAAGGAAGAAAAGGTTTTCCACCTTTCTGATAGATGCAGAATCTGAACAGGTCACAAGCAAATTTACAATGCTCTTACATATGCTTTCTTCATGCGGCCGGATATATTCAGCACAACTTTTTAACAAGTATGTCAAAAAGGAAACCGTCTGCAAAATAAACCCCAAAGAGAAAGTCAATCTAACCATGCCAAAGCCCCCTTACAAGCAAAATATAATCATATATCAACATGGCAAAAAGGTTTAATCTCCTTCCTGACACAGAACCATTGTCTCACCTTAACCTGTGCACCCTTCAACTCTATAAACTGAGGCTTCAAATGCGAAGGTACATTCTCAGGTCCAGGGACGGATATAGCAGCAACCATCAAGGGAAGTAAATGAGGAATATTGGTCTGAACGAGCCGGCTATAGAGCTGGAAAAGGAACATAACAACAAGAGGACTCTCAGTGATTATCTTAAACGACCTTGTGCTCGGGTTAAGCTGCCCATTCCCAACAGGTGCAACAGGAGTAAGTGACTGATCAGAAGAAGCAGACGTCTCCACAGGCTTCACCTCTTCCATCTTAACGTTATCGAAGAAATGGCTCACAGTGAACCTAAAAACCTGGTAGATCTTGCAGACAAAGTCCAAAAACGGCTGAACCTCGTTCTCCAGCGTGGGCCTAAAGTTCCTAAGAAGGTCGAAGATAATGCGGATGCAGATCAACCCGTTCTCCTCGTTATCCGTGGTGAGCACCTGCATTGCGACTTTCAAGAGGTCTTGCACAAAGGGACGGAGGACCTCGCTGTGGGGGAGACGGTTGAGAATCTCAACGACGATGTTCCGTAGCTTGTGCTCGGGGTTATCAACGAGCTGAGGCTTGGTGATCTGTAGGAGAATGACTGAGAAGGCAGGGAAGTAGCATTTCAAGAAGTTCAAGTACTCAGCGGTGTGAGCTATCTCCAAACTGTCCCTGACCTCCACCACCATCTCAAGCCTTGTTTGGATGGCTACACAATTAAAATTCGTTTCCCAAAAGAGAATGGAATCAGAAGAGGAAAACAAGAACAGAATCTTTTGAGAATCTTTTGAGAATCTAAGAGAGAGACTTACGTAGGTCAGGATCCACGAGACGGCGGGAGTGTTGCTCGAAATTCTGAATTGGACTCATGGTGAAACTAGGAGATGACCTACAGAAGAGAAATGATTTACACGGCGGAGGATCTCCGCCGTCTCCGGCGATCTCAAAACGCGCCGGGGAAGAAGTGTTCAGGCTAGGTCAAAAACAATTGGGGTTAACTAGGGTTTTTACAGAAGGTGCTACTAAACTAGAGACAATTCTGGAGATTTTCTGAGCGCCAGGAGCAACGACTTCGACGATGATGAAGATGATGATTCTCTAAGCAGCGTTCACTCTCTCCTCTTCTCTGTGACTTCTTTTGAGTAATGAGTTTTGTGAACTCCGACACAGTTCGTGAAATCGCCTACTTGTTGTATCTACCAGTTTGTTAGTTTTTCTTTTCTATTTAATGGGCCCTGAAACTAAGCCCAGCTTATTTCTAACCCCATAATACTTTTTTTTTTTTTTTTTTTTAAACACTGGTATATTTTATAATGTGAAGTTTAGAATGAACAAAATGTCTCTCTAACAACATACACCTCATAAACAGAGTATTGGGAGGAACATGTTACCAAAATAAAAGGAAGAAAAAAACAGAAAATAATGAACACGAGTATGTGCCCAAACAAAGCATGAACAAAGGAAACATGCTAGAGGCTCGTCAACCATCGGGGAAGCTGCGTCAGCCAGTCATGGAGACTCCATTGACAGCCTCTGTTCGGATAGTGGATTAGTAGCCAGTGGGGACTCAAGTCGCCAGATAAGATTGGTAGCGATGAACCCGTGTAACGCTGATAGCAATGCTCGTAGCAACACCACTTTTTTTGAGTGATACATGATCTAAACTCTAATCATCAGATGAGCTTAGCTCCTTTTTCCAGCATGAAAGAAGGAGAAAGGAGCAGAAGAGGTTTTAGATGTAGTCCTCCTAAGACTACCTCCATTAGAGGTTCTAATAAGAGATTCTAAGAAAAAAAATAAAAATAAATAAATGAAAAATGAAATAAAAGAACAGAATCGGTTCCTAATATAACCTTTTGGAACCGGTAAGCACCCTATATGTGTTCATTTCTTATTGGCTAAGACAAAAGGGGAAATTTTTTGTCTTCTCTCTCTCTTCCTCTTGGTTGCTGTTTTTTTTTTTTTTGAGAATCGTCGATGTTGCTCATGGTTTTGAGAAATCTCTACAAAATTTATTCAATTTCAGATTCTCTAAGAAGGAGGAGGAGGTAAAGGAACACATGGTTCAGTTGGCGGCGGCAGCGGAGAGGAGCAGGCGGATAATCGGAGATTACGGAGTGGGACGACAAATCGGGTCCAGTTCGTTTTCGGTGGTGTGGGAAGGGAGGCATCTTGTAGATGGAACTGTGGTTGCTATTAAGGAGGTATACATGGCTAGGCTTATAAAGAAGTTGTAAGATAGTCTCATGTCGGAGATTTTCATCTTGAGGAAGATCAATCACCCCAACATCATCCGCTTCATCGACATGATCGAGGTCTGTCTTCTTTTGCTCTTCTTGACATGATTGAGGAGGTTGTTAGATCGTATAAAGCTCCCATCTTTGAGCTTCGTTTGTTTCTTAATTTTTTTCCTTTTGGTTGGAGTTATAAAAAAGGTCTAAACTTTGTGATTGGCACTTTTAAACCCCACAGAAGGTGTAGGCTGATGATAGTTTTTGTACTGTAAATGGTCATTGCTTAGTATGGGAATGACCCGTGTTGAATTCAGATGCTAAGCATTTTCTTGAACTCCATAGACCATGTAGGAGGAGGGTGATGATTTTGTATTGGAAATTGTAAATGCTCTGAGTGTGGATGGGTTTGATTGCTAAAGGATGGTTTTCTGTTTTGTGACATTTGATGATGTAGGAACCAGGGAAAATAGCATCAAAGCATTGTTAATGAATTCTGTTCATCAGACACTTGCTTCTTTCTTTCACTACGGTGTCCACTCTTTTTCATATGGCAAGTTAGTTTATGTGATTGATTTGAAAATTATTGTGTGCAATCTGTGTATAATATGACTATCTGTGAAGCTATACAGGTAAAAAATGATTCATTTATAGCTCGTGCTTGTTCATTGCGGATGAGAAAAAAGCAACAGAAAATTGATTTGTGTATTTTCTATGATGATATCAAAACAGAGGATTGGAAATGGGTTGGATCTTACCTCAAAGGAAGACTCAGACAACTGAAAGAAAAACATGAAAGTAAACCTCTATGTCTCTTATCTCTCACATGCTCTCTCTCGTTTATAACATTATGTTTATGGATATGGTTTCTTCTCTAATGTAGTTGTTATATTAATTTAAATGAAAGGTTTGTTGGTTGGTTTTGAATTTTCTCTACTTCTAAATTTTATGGAATCCAATAATTTGTAAGTTTTGTAAAATTTAAATTCAATAATTCAACTTTTAAAATTTTTTAAAAAAATCTAAGAATTTCAAAGGGGTTCTGCCATTGGACCATAACAAATTTAATTACATTGCAAGGGGTTCTAAAGTTCACCAATTACAAAATTTATAATTAAACTAGTTATTAGAACTCATCATGGGTTCTTACCATTGGAGATGGTCTAAATCGAAAGGTTATATTGCAAACTTTGGAAATCATAAAAATCCAACGGTTAAACAACAACCACATAAATTGAAAATCGGTAGACTACAAATTATCCCCAGAGACTTTAACCCAAACAAAACTTTTTTTTATAGAAATAAAATCAAATAAATAATCACAGCCACATCAATAAATACTAGATAAAAACTGAATTAGGAATCAATCCAACTAAGGACTTGACATAAACCACAAAAGTAAGGGACCGAAGACGGGTTGAGCATATGCTTCTCATTTCACCCTTGATCCATCATGTCATTCAGCCGGCAGACTATGAGCTTCCTTCAAAACAACCACAAACCCGTTTGAATAGAAGAGCCATAGTCATTTTTAGCCAAGTTTCCAATGACAAACGGCGATAAGATTTATAGTAACTCTTATAAATCAGAAATAAAAGATGTTTTATTATCAGTTTTTGTTAGCATCATTTAGTCATACGAACTTTGGGCTATGCATGTCGTATTTTCTAATTAAGCTAATAATATTGGGTAGGATTGTCATCATTTAGTCCCGATCTGTTCTCCCTCCACCCTTCGTCAGGTCCCGATTTTTTCTTTCATCTGTCCGTCTTTTGGTCAGAGGCGGGCAACAACCTCTTGTTTCTCCTCCAGGAGCAGAGATTCGTGGTTTGACAGCATGGTGGTCCATGTAGTTGTTGTGCAGACTGTGAAACCATCGGATTCTTGGGTTACTAAGGTGAAATCGGCCTTCCAACGTTTGGTTAGAGTGGCTTCACCGTTTGTCTCTCTTGATGGAATCCCGTCTATCAAAGCTCTGGACACAAAAACTCTCGTTTCTTCTACAGTTTGGAAAAATCATTTGGTGGCCTTTTTCATGGTCGACCTCCATCTCCAGCAAAAATCTTCACTGGTCTAAATCATATATGGGGGAAGAATGGAAACATTTCAGTTAAGCAACATTCTCAGCCGTCGTGTTTGATTTTTATTCCTTGCATAGTTACTCGTCAAATGACGTGGGTTTCTAGCATTCAGGCGATGGTTCTTTCGCAGCTATGATTTGGCATCCTTCAATTAAATTATCTGAGATGAAGCTTGTTCATGCTCCGGTATGGGTACTCTTCAAAAAAATCCATTTGAATTGTGGTATATTCTCAGTTTTAGCACTATGGCTTCGGCGATGGGATTTCCGGTGCACTCCGAGTATCCCGGATTGAAGTCATATACGATTGGAGTAGCAATCTAGGATTTTTCTGAAAGAGCTGTAGAGAAAGTAACCGAGAAGAACCGATGTGTTACTAAGCTTAGGCCGGCAACGAAGAAACTTGCAAAGTACGAAAAGGCCCTGGGGGCTTCTACGGCTACGGCGGTGAAGTTGGTTGCCAAAAAGGATGAACTTGCACCGACTCTGAATATTGAACAAGCCCGTCTGAGAAAAACCCGGGAGAAGGAGGTCGCTTTGGCAAAACAATACATTTAAGCCGAAATGAGATCAAAATTGGTAGCTTGTTTTCGGAAAGCTTCGCGTGTACATGGCCAATCAACAAGTTGTGCACCAAAAAAAATCTCCTTCTTAGTTGATGCGGCCATCAGATCAGCAACTGAACCAGAGGTCAACTCAAAGCCCTACTCAACCAGCCAAGGCGCCAGCCAGGACATACGTGCACTAAAAACGCCATATCTTACAAACCAAGAGGGTTTAAATGACGAGGCTAATTTTTATGGATTCTAAATTCAAGAAGGAGTCCAGACCAATTGGAATCGGACCAGAATATTCACGGAGAAAGAAGTTATGAATTTTACAAGTCAGAGTTTTCTCAGCCCGTCCATCTGCGAGTACCCGATTTTAGAAGAAGATTCAAGCCCAATGAAGAATCGGCCTGAATTAAATCCCATCATAGGAGTCAAGAGAAGTTTATCATCTTTCCAGAAAGCCCAAGATCAGGAGAAATGGCCACAGAATTATGAAGTTATGATCCAATCACCAAAACCGGCCAAACCAGTTCTGCACTTGCCTCAATTGGAAGCTAGCCGGTTCAATCAGCTTCAAACCAGAAATTGGCGACCAGGAGATCAATCTATACATTCAGGAAGTATATCCAGAGATCCAGAAGAGTTCTACAAGTTCATACCATGCACCAGCAACCATTGGATCAGGAAGATCCTCATTTACTCAAACCTGTCTTATTTGGAGCAAACCAACATTAATGTCCAACAGCTCTTTTCTCTTCAGATCAGGCACGACATCAGTACCTATCAAGCACCCAGGAATATCCCAAGGAATCTCTTTTATCCCCTTAAACCGTCCAGGTTCAAGAAGAATCAAGTTTATCATTTGGAGCCAAAATCCCATAAAATGCTCCAACGGCTAGTTTCCGATTTTTGTTAGTTTGCTTGATTTGTTTCCTTTCTTTTCTTCTTATGAACGTTAGACTTAGTTTCCAGAGCATTATATAAGCTCTTAGATAGTCATTGTAAAGAACACCCTCAATCACCAAGTTAATAAAAAGTTTATTCAGTTTTTATCAAAGATAGTTCTTTGTATAAAATATCGGTATTTAGGATTTAAAGAGAGATTCTTTGTTGTCCAAATAAATAAGCTCAGTACACATATTGAGAGAGTCAATCACATCGTCCCACCATTCCATCCGATTGAGAGATTCAATCAAAACCTCCTCCGCTAATCCACTTCAATCCATCTTTTGATCAAGCTGAGAGTGATACACATCCAGCAGCTTGATTCCGCCAAATCTATCATTTTTCTTTGTTTATTTATCTTAGTTTATTCTTCATAACATTCGTATCTCATTCATATTTCATTTGTTTCAGGTTTTACAATCGATTTCAGACCATATCGACCAACCGGTCACATCTTTGGTTGATCCGATTTGAACCTCGAACAACCATTTGGGCGACCCAGCTTCCAGCCTGTAACATTAGTTAGGCTCGAGGTACGAAAAAATTCCTTGAGATGATTACTAAGGGCCTTGGAGTTTAGAAGGAGGTGATGGACCAACTGAGTCGAGATGGAGCCAAATATGATAAGGAATATGAGGAGATGGAGGTTGATGATCTTGAAGATGGTGATTCGCTTTATCTCCTTTATCACGTACTATGATTGTAGAGGTTCCAACTCAGACTCGTGCTAGTACCGATCAGCAAATCAGATTAAAGTTGGCTCAAACCGAGGATCTTCAAGAAAAGACTATGGTCGAAGACCTAGTTCAGGAAGTCAACGATTACCAAGGTATCGACCAGTCTATTGAGAAAAGGATTGACCAAAGATATTAGCAGTTTAACTTCCTTGTAATGATTTATGTCTTTTTTCGTTGTAATGGTGTTTTAGTCCGCTTGAACGTTTTATTGACTTTAATACATTTGTTTATGCGATAAATAATCTGTTTTTAGATTATATCTCAAAAACATAGGAAAAAGTGATAGTATATGGCTATAAATGTCAACTAAGTGCCCATAAACAATATTGTTGAAATCTCCTAAAACCACTCTTGGATACCTTCGGTATAATCCATTCTAAGCAAATTTATCATTCTACTCCATTGCCTTTGATGAATGGTCCGGTTTGGATGCCCATAAATACAGTTAAGAATATACATCATCAATATATACATTAGTGTGATAAAATGGAGGAAAGAATGGAAAACTATACTTCACAGTATCCCGCTAAAAAATAGCTAAATCTCCATTTAAATCATTTAGGGAGACAACAAAAATGTGAGGAAAGTGAAGTTCTTCTCCTAATTTAGCAACACAACTATCTTGATTCTTAGTTTCTACGAAGAATATGATATTGATATTTGATACTACTATTTTTAAACAAGATTTATGACAAAAAGTAACTAATCAGAATCATTATTCTTACTGGCGTCATCTTAGTTCACGCAGCTCGAAGAAACCCTATGTTTTAAGAATAAAGTAACATTTCGACAAAAAAAATAAAATAAAGTAATTCATTAAATAACTGAAGTGAAACAGTGATCATGTGTATACATACACTCGATGAAGTTATAAACTGGATTAAAATGAGACAGTTTGGTGACAAATCATTGATTAGCATCATTAACTTTCCGTTTCTACGATAAGGACAAAAAACATAAGGGAAAAAAAAATATGCTTCACCAACATTATTTTCGAACAATTCAAGGGCATACGAGATCCAAGAGCTTCATCTAATCATCTACATGTATAGTTACAATTAAATACAAAACTGACACAACTACACAATTTTAATTTCAAAGGATCATAAATCTTTATATCATCAAATTTTCTTATATATAATTTACCTTCATTTCCTATATAGTATAAATATAAAAGTAATGAAGACAATCAAGTTCATATATGTACTTTGCTTTCACTAAATAAACCGCTATATGACATAACTAAGAAAAAACGGGATGAAACAGATTAAATGCGAAGGTTAATTTAATTCATAAGACATAACAAAAACGATCATTGATCACGACTATAAGATACAAGGATCTGACTAAGAGAGCACGCCCTAAGAGCATTTTCAACTCATCTTTATAATAGAAATTTCTAACATAGAAGAAAAAATAGAAGTAAGTTTTTGCTCTAATGTGTTTCTCTATAATAGAGGCAAATATAGCAATCTTCTATTATAGAGGAACATATTGGAATAAAAACTTTATCTCTATTTTTTTCTCTAATTTAAAGATCTCTATATAAAAATGGGCTGGAAATAGTCTAACATGTGTCGTTTACATGATTTAGCAAAGCATTATTAGATTGTAATATGCCTAGGATGTTATATAGGGGTTTTAAGCCCAACCCTATTCTAGCACTAACCTATACTTTTACTCTTAATAGTTTATACATGAATGGGCTAAGCCACAGTTAACTTATTTCATAATATTTTAAAAATACAAATAAACAATATTAACTTGTGAGTTAGATAAATATAGTAATTTTACAGTTTTGGTGGGAAATTTCGTTTTAGTTGGAAAATTTATTTTTGTGATTTTGGTGGAAATTTTGATAACACAATTTTGTGGTTTTGACGGAAAAAATTTAATTTTGCGGTTTTGGTGGAAAATGATTTTATGGTTTAATATAAAATTTTGATTTGGAAGGAAAGCAATATTTTGCATTTTGTCGAAAAAAATCGATTTTACAGTTTTGGTGAAAAAACTAGGTTTTTGTTGTTTTGGCAAAAACTGAAGTTTTGCAGTTCTGGGGTGAAAATTTGATTTTATGGTTTTGCGTAGAAAACTCTGTTTTGAATAATTAAACAAATTTAAAATTTTATTATGCATAAAAATATTATATAAAATGGTATGAAGCAAAATCAATAGGCTAAAAACTTAACTCTGTACAGCTCATGGACTAGTTATGTTTAGTCCTATTTTTGCCGTGTCTCAAAAATCAGGGTTAGGGTTAAAAAAATTGATACATGGTTAAGAGTTAAGATTAACCATGTTAGGTTAGCCCATTTTAACATAACGAAATGTGCCTATAATGAATAAAATCATGTGATGCATGATCTCGTTGAAATACATATCTGCCGTTTGTTTCATGCCTCCGGATCTTTTTGAAGTTCTTATTTGTAAATACTATATCTATTGAAATAGACTCCAGGTTCATAGTAATAAAAGTTTAACGTCTTACATTAAAAAGAAAAGGAGAAAAACGCACTCAATGAAAGCTTAACCGGGAGAGACGATATTAGTAATTACAAATAACTAAATTAACTACGTACGAGATATACCATTATTAGATGATTATTATTGCATCATTAGTCAGCAGCGAAACATAAGAGAGAGAGATAAAGATGGCGAAAGGGAGTTTAATCCGGTGAGACGCCTGCGTAGGAGTTTAAACATAACTTGAGAGAAGCACAAGAGCCTCTACCATAATAATCACGACCGTCCGATTGTCCGTACTTCAAAAAGGCACCACCACCGCCGTTGATGTTATCCTCACAGTGCATAGGGAAGAGAGAAAGTGTACGTCTATGTTCCAGATAAGCATCGCCACCATATTCTTCTTCTTCATGATCTTCCAGTCCAGACAGAGGCTTTGGTCTATCGAAGAAGTTGTAAGCTGGAGCTGAGTAATGATGATTATGATCCATGTTTGTCCATCCTCCACTTACGTTGTTGTAGCTCACTGAATAGTCGTGTTCCTTCACCAAAAAGTCCAGTTTCATTAAATGTAAATAGAATTTATATATTCAGATATGCAGGATATTTTTGAATTAAATGACTTAAAACAGTTTCAGACGCACCGTAGATCCATAGAGATGGCTACTCATGTAGCCATTAGAAGAAGCATTAAGAGCACCATATTCAGTGCCTGAACTTGCATGATTTAAATTCCCTTCAAACAGATACATATACGGTTTTGTAAGAATAAATTAATATGTATGTGTATATGTTTCCACACCGTCTACTTAATATGTAGAGAAATTGGAAAAACATAAAATAAGCTATTTTCTACAAAACTCAGATCCCTAATATTTTTATCAATCGCAACACGTGAAGCTAGTTTCCATGACACAACAAAGAAACCGTTCTCCAGATCAAATCTGGTTTTCCCAAATCAAGATCCATAACTTCACACATACGTCATTTATATAACATATATCTATCAAAAGTATACAGATATCTATCAAAATATATCACATATACATGAAAATCTTTTTTGGTTTAGTTTTTTTTTACGGCTGGTTTAGGTTCTTATTCTTCTTTGTTTTGCTATCTACATGTAATAGCTCGGGTGTAAATTTATCTACACTTGAAAAATCATCTGAATAAATTCATTGAGAAACAACATTTCAAGAATTTTGTAATAAACTTTATGTATACGTAATTACATATACATATGTATCATGACTCATATTTACATATATGTAACATGTAAATCTTTTAGGTTCCTGCATTTTATTTGCTTATTCATATAATAGCTAGTGGTGTAAATGATTCATAGTAGTGTAAACTGAAAAGACATCAAAGTCAGAAAAAAAATAACACATAGATAAAGAAATTAGTCACCGTTATGAAAGTTGGGATAAGATATGTTCTGATGAAGGAGATGATTTTCTTGGTCAAGCTTAATATTGACCGAAGCAGGCCTATGCATGGTAACACCATGATGATGGTGCTGAAGAAGAGGATGATGGTTATGATGATAATGGTCGTTGGCCATCATAACCGAGTTGGGGGATGAAGTTGTTGGTGTGGTCATGGTTGTGCCGTTGAATCTCTTCTTCTGTCGCTCACGAGCCTTATGGTTCTGGAACCAGTAAAAGACGTTCTTACCCTCGATCTTTCCGTACTGTCTCAGCCGTGCAGAGATCTTCTGGATCTGGTCGGCTGTTGGTGACCGAACTCCGCTGTTGTAGTAGAGATCTTTGAGGATTCTGATCTGCTCCGTCGTTGGTGTCCATCTTGTGCTCGTTTGGCGACATGGGTAACAACCAGAGCCGGACTTATTGTTGTTACCGCTCTCTTGGTCGGTTTGTTGATGGTGATGGTGATGATGTTGCGGTTGCTCCATTTCAAGATCAAGATGAAGAATAGATCGGAAGAAGACAGTGATCTAGAGAGAGAGAGTGAATTTTTACTTTAGCAAGAAAAGAACTTAAGCAAAAGAGATTTTAGGTTTTGTATGTGGGGGAGATATAGAAAATAGTGTGGAAGGTGTTGAGTTATATATACACAGATGGGGACCCAGTAGAAGCTCTGCAAAATTTGGAAAACCAGTTATTCGATATTATTCTTTTAAGCTTGAAGATTTGATTTCTCACACTAAAATCAGTTATTCAAGTATTAATATGGTATAATGAAAAATTGGTGACTATATAAGATTTTCTATCACTAACATATATGACCTAGAAATTTTTGTATATGTAAGAAAAAAAGTGTGATACAAAAGTGAGTAGATGACAGAATATGTTCATTTGGATTAAAGTTCGAATAAAATTTTATATTTAGAAGGAAGATTGTTTAATAAATAGTTTTTTTTATTTACTAAACATTACTTTGATCATCATGATCAGAGTTAATTACTTAGTACTATTAAGCAGGATAAGCTGAAGGTGTGTAGTTAGAATTTTGTATTTTCTCGTATTATTTGTAAGGAATTAATTATATTATTTATATAATAAAAGAACTGGAACTACTCTTGGGGAATTTAATTGATTTAGTGAAAATAAATGCTTGTTTTATAAATATTGTAGGGATCGAATCAGAGGATATCTGGTGGAGAAGGATTGAAAGGGACAAAGAAGTTAGAAATAAACATGAAAAAGGAAAGGGACAAGTGAGGAAATTAGAAAGGTAAGGGCATCATCGGTATTTACATAGACGAAAAACAAACTCAATTCTTTCTTTTTTTCAATGTCTCTGCCTCTTCTAATTATTACTTCACCAGCTTTAAGTGTTATGTATCTATTGTATACGTATGAAAGATTTTTTCCCATACAAACACATTTAAATAAACAAAAGTTATCGTAGGAAGGGACGATTTTTAATTTTATTTTTGAGTATGAATGATAAAGTGATGAATTCTGTTTGATAATTCGTTAGGGTAGTTATTTCTCCACTGTTTAAGTTTGATCGTGTCTCCATATATGGTCATGATAACAAGCAAAATTTCGAGCTTTAATTTCTTACTACGTTTGAAGAAGAGTTTTGTTATTTAAAAAAAAAAGTTGTTTTTTTTGCTGTGAAACTTTAAATATGAAGTTTTTAGTAGTAAAATTTCAAATATAGAATGTCACTATTTAAAATTTCAGATTTGAAGTTTCAAATTTTTATTTGCATTTGATCCTTACAATTACATATTATATTTATGATTCTTAAATATTTTGTCGTTTTATATTCTTAATCCTTAACAAATTTATAACTCATAAATATTTCAAATTTGCTTTTATAAATTTAAATTTTACATATAAAATTAAATTAAAATTTTAAAATAATATTTAAAAATCATAAATGTAATAATTAATCATAATTAATCATAAAACTATATTTAGAAAAAAATATTACAAAAGAAACTTAACAAACACAATAATTAATCATATGTAGGAGTATTAATAAAATAGTTTTATAGAAAAATGTGATATTTTACTTGTATATATTTAACTATATATGTATTTCTATATAAAATTTATTTTTAGTGTAACTATTAATCAATATTGCTATAATTTTTTTTATATGTGCTATTTATTTATTTATAAAGTTTTATGAATTTAAATTAATTATGATAAATATAATGACCATAGTATTAAATATAAATATTTTTGAAATTAAGTTTGAAGTTTTGATTTTGGAGAAGACTATCTTTAAACCTCAAATATGAAGTTTTGCAAATTTTAAAATAGAGTGTTGTTTTGGAGATGCTCTTAGTCTAGCGGTTTGACTAAAAAATCATTAATAATCCTACATTAGAATGCAGAGGGTTCAAACCCTAAAAAAACAAAATTATGTATATTATGGAAAAAAAATTATAAGACATCTTAGCATGGTGCAAAGAGTATTGTTTGGCGTGGATGTTAAAGGTCGGCTAAGGATGGTATAGTCAGACGTGAATTTTCATAGGATAGATATTTTTATATATTGTTATATCATAATTAACTAGAAGCTAAAAAAAGAGTTTTGTTTTTCAGACTTAATCACAGATCTTCGATTTTTTTTAAAAAAAAATGAATGATTAAAGATCAAGATTATATAATGATCAATGACAACCATCATGTGAACAATTAACGAAATCACCATAGTGAAAATAGTTGTTTTGTACAAAATGTAAAACAAACATATCAATACATAATAGCTATACTAATGGTTGTATATGTACCGCTGATCTTTTCAATAGATTATTATCTATCAAATATAGTGTGTAGGACAAAGTGTGACTGATGTAGTTATGAAAATGTTAAGTATTCCATCCCCCGTAGTAATTCAAGCATACACTATATCAACAACTTATATTTTTCGTTAAAGTTTCAAGAGATTTGTTTCAGTATAGGTTGTTCGTTAATGAATATGACCTTTTCAATACCCAACTCTCATACAATCTCATTGTTCTACCAAATAGCAATTTGATTATAAAAGATACTGGGAGATTTGAACCAAAAAAAAAAGATACTGGGAGTTTTTTTCGTTAAGTAAAAGTTGACGAATTATTCAATTTTCATATGAGCTAAAAGTTCTATGGGAAACGGGATCTAAAGTCTAAAGATACGGTCGACTAGAATTCGCTCATATAAAATTAAAATTTAGAAATCGGATCTCAAAAGTTGCTAGGCTAGATATATAGTATAGTTGTTGTTTGTACAGATCCCATGATTTCTCGGATTCATGAGCAATATACAGAACGTGCAAAGAAATACCATGAACAACCAAACTGTTAGACCAGTTAAATAACTATTACTTTGAAAATGAGATTGTATATCGAAGTTTTAGAATCTTTTAGGGAGTTGCCCAACCAAACTAATTGATCCTACATAAACCCGGTTTATGAAAAATTCCGCTCCTTTCTGTTTGAGTAGTTAAATTTATATTGTGGACTAATGAGATACATCATACATTATAAGTCACGACTAATCATGTATTATAGTGACATTTTGCAAGATATTTGCAGAAATTACAAACATATTTTAACAGTCACTTAAAACGAGTTTTATACGATTTCTGAACTTTCTTACGAATAATTAAACAGTTCACCGAACTATGCAATATACTAAGTTATTAACTCTATATGGATTGTGAATATCAAGTTGAAAATGTTGTTATTAATAATTAAACATGCATATGCAGTATATATCTACACAAGCAACTACATATATCCTATGAGTGCGTACGGTAACGAGCATGCAGTGAGAAACAGAGGATCTTAAATTGCGCATCACGATCTCTGTTATTGTCGTAAAGTGCTGTTGAAGAGGCAGGAGGGCTAAAGACTCAGAGCTTTTGTAACTCATGTCTACGTGGCCCCTAAAACCCACTTGCAGAGATTTCATTTTCATTAGGGCATCATTAGTTATGTTTGTACTTTTGCCCTAATTTCATGAAAAAATTTATAATAATCTTTTGTTAAAAATTAATTATTTGATTTCCTGGAAATTAATGGGAAGATATATAGGGTTTGGAACATGCATGGCCCCTTCTACGGTCCGAGCTTTATATTCAGTCTGTCATATGTTATTAGCTGTTTACACCTTACCTTACCCTAAGTCATCTCCGACCAGACTGCAAAACAATTTTAATGTCATTTTTACGCTAAAACTTCTCCAACTCAACTGCAAAAATTATACCATTTTAGTGTCACACTATAATTTTACACCAAATTTAGTGTGATACTATTTACCACACTATAACAATATTCACTCCACTTAAACACTATTCACTTATTTTATTAATAAAATGTACAACTAAATAAATGACAAATAAAAAGTTAAATACATATAACATTATAAAATAACTTTTAGTGGAAAATTTAGTGTTATGGTTGAAGAAAAACATTTTTTTAGTGTTGAAACTGCACCAGATAACATGGTTTTGGCATTAAAATAGTGTTAAGGATTAGAAATGTTTACACTGGTTATATTTAGTGCATTTATTGAAACTTTAATTAGCTCGACGTACCATAGTTAGTCAGTTTGTGTGTATTGATTTTCAGTAATTCATGACTTGCATATCACGCTTTTAAAATGTATACATACACTCTACAAAATTTTATCTATCGCTTCATATTCAATGTTTTGTTTACATTTACATCCTGAGATACAAAAATATAACTAGATCTAAATTAGTATTAATTATATCCTAATTTTAAAATAACATTTTTGAAATACAACAAAATAATAAGAAGTATAAGTATTATATGAACTCAAACTACCAACATATATACGTGATAAATACAGAGTACATTTCCGCGTTCGTATATCAAGTGGGGTTTTTTCTTAATATTATATCAGTGGAGTTTGCTTACTTATGTTTTATAAATATTTAAGAAAAACACGTTTTACAAAAGAATCATCACTAGTTATATTTAGAATATTTAGAGTTTAACTTGAGTAATTGGATGATAGAGTAAAACAATTATCTTAAGCAAAAAAAAAACTTGAGTAATTCGGATTATTTTTCGTTTGTACTGCATTTACTTTTCTTTGTGAAATCATTAATTAATTTAATACGGTAATGTGTTGTATGCGTACAACATGATTCATGATCGGTCTAGAATATATAGCAGCGAGAAGAGCTAAAATGAATGTTTTGAAAAATAAAATAAAAAAGAGTGAAAGATAGAGATAGATAGAAAGAGAGAGTGGCGGAAGGAATTTCACTGTCGAATAAAGAGCACGCTCTTCGATAACGTAAATACAATATAAAAAATAAATGAAGTGAATTCATGAGAGTTAGTTCAGGATCATCATCATATATCTTTATTCAAACACACAACCCGTACTACATATGGAAGAATCAATGATGATATGCTTTTACATGCATATATATGCATGCTTAGACATGGTTTAAACGATGGAATATTACATCATGTAAACAAGTATGTCTCTAGTTATAAGCTTCTTATTTTGGATAGGGAAGTACCTTTCACCCACAACTGCACCAATTATATTGGTGGTTGAGACTATTTATTATCGCTCTCTCAATGTCTCTCTATCGCTTTATTGATTATACGGACTCAGAAATGTTCATAGAATATTCAACCCACATCACGTTCCATACACCTCGTGATGTATAGTGGTACATAATTCACATAAAGTAGAACTGTGTTTCCTATCAATTTAACCTATTTGTTTTCTGAACGAATTCTACATAATTGCTCTTGAACTAATTCTGCAAAATTGCTTAACAAAAGAAATCTCCTTTAATAGGACATATATATATATATGCATATATCTACCACTAACACTAGTGACTTTCTACATCTAGTATCCAGGAGTAACACTAGTATTTAACATTGGCTAAGATCATATCCAACCCAAACTTTATTTTTACTCTATAATTTCCATAAAAATAGATTAACTCTATTATAGAGTAAATTTTGCTTTAATAGTTAACTTTATAACAGAGTAAGAAAAAATAGAGGGATTTCACTTTTTCACTCCAAATATAGAGTGAAAAAGTGAAATCTTTCTATTTTTTCCTCTATAATAGAGTAATTCTATTATAGAGAAAACCATTGAAGCAAAACTTACCTTATAACAGAGTTACTCTATTTTTGTGGAAATTGCACAGGAAAAAATAGGTTTGGGTTAGAAATGCCTACGTAAAAATTTAGTAATCTTTTCTGGTGGATGGAAAAGTATTAAACACGAAAAAGTACAGAATTTATTCAGGAAAGGGGTTATAACTAACATTATTATATGCATGTACATTTTTTTCCAGGAAGGAATAGGATAAAAGAATGATTTTTAAAAAAGGATAAAAGAAGAGGGAAAGAAAATCATAGTGTTAGTAATTTCCTAGAAAGTTAGAGAAGTGTAATCATTGCCTTCGACTGAGTTAAAGATGAAAAAAGTGAGGAGAGAGATTTTATTTTTACTTCACTTATGATTATTTTGATCGATAGGGTTTTATGAATTAAAAAAGAGAAAATTTACGAGATATTTAAATGTGGTAGTTTAATTAAATGCAGGTCAATAATTTTGATATAATTAAGAAAGTAACCAATGTGTCTCGTTTCATCCGGTTATAACCCTATGTCCTACAAGTAGCAGGTGAAGAGAAGAAGGTATGTCAACATCGTCCATGTGAAATATGTGTATTTACCGGTGACAAATAATAAAAAGTGATGTTGACACCAATTTATGTGGCCCACAATTTATGTGACCTTTGCATAACTTACGAAAGAAAAAAGAACCACGTCACTTTAATTTTTTACCACATAAATAAACATAGATAAAAGAAGATAAATGCATGAAGAAGTTAATACTTACCAGATTGCGTGAATACTATTCTATTTTGGTTACGTATGTACTATTGTATCTCACTCAAACCTCTACTGGAAACTATACAAGACACACCACTGATTAATAAAGCTAAACCCAAATAAAGGAAGCATAAACCCAAATAGAATGTATATAATATGGTTTACTATACACAAACCTCTACTTAGTAAATATAAACCCTAGGCAGAAACCTATAAACTCAAATACAATCTATAAATTGTTTTCTAACATTGGACACTTGAAATCACACTTACTTGGTTAGCATGTTGAATATCTTCTATTTCATATAGTCTAAATAGTATAGTAAACGAATGTTCCAAATAATCAAATTTATCCAGTGATGTATCCATAGTATGAAATGCAAACATTAAGCTTTCCCCACCCGAAAAAGTACAACAATACAAGACACGCCACTGATTAGTAATACTAAACCCTAATCAAGGAAGCATAAACCCAAATAGAATGTATATAATATGGTTTACTATACCCAAACCTCTACTTAGTAAATCTAAACCCTAAGCATGAACCTATAAACCCAAATACAATCTATAAATTGTTTTCCAATATTTGACACCTGGATGCCATTTACTTGGTTAACATGTTGTATATCTTCTATTCCATATAGTCTAAGTAGTATAGTAAGCAAATCTTACAAATAATCAAATTTGTCCAACATTCGAAAAAATAAGTTTTATATTACAATCAATCACACAAAATTACAGAGAAGAGGACTATCAAAATTGAAAACATGACATATTATTATATCCTTAAGAAATAGTATAGAAATATGTCTCAAATAGTATGGTATCCTTACATAAATAAGTACACTAAAATATATATACTATACTATTCTTTTCACCGAATATAGTATGGACGGGGAGTTCATCTTCTTCATTTCTTTTTTTAGACATGTTGATGGTGACACACATTTACTAGGCTCACAATCATTATTCTTCATCACCATATAGAGCTCGTCTTCATCTCTTTTCTTTTTCCGACAAGGCGAAATTTTTACCGATTCGCCGTCCTTATTTTTCACCACTGTATCTGGAAAACAAAACCAAAAACAAAAAAAAAGAGTATTAAAGTAAAAGCATGATTGTAAAGTAATCAATGATTTAAGATAAGAAAAAAAAGAATGAAAGAGTTTTTGTGTCTGCTCACTGTAATCCTTCGACATGAACACAATAGAGTTCGTCGGGAAGCGTTACACATCTGAACAAAATTGATTGATCTTTCTAATATTTACTAATAAAAATAACATTTAAAGATATGTGCGATTATCAAAAGGTATGACTAACAAAGAGACATGAGTAACTTTGCCACATTAATTATTATTAAATTTTGGGTTGTTTGTAGGT
The DNA here is from genome assembly GCF_000695525.1 of Brassica oleracea var. oleracea. Lineage (NCBI taxonomy): Eukaryota > Viridiplantae > Streptophyta > Magnoliopsida > Brassicales > Brassicaceae > Brassica > Brassica oleracea. Next base: position 8,477,150 of record NC_027756.1, on the reverse strand, counting down.
TTCTCCGGTTATTCATGAGGGCAATATGACTATTATTTATAAAAGAGAAGCGGTGTATCGATGAGTTAGGGTATTTAGATGGCTAGTAAATTATTAATTGTATGAAGGTTATACAGCCTTAAAAAAAATTAATAAAATAGCTCCGGATTCATATTTTTTAGAAACCTCTGGACTTCATTATCAATGATATTGTCTTTTTATAAAAGGTATGTACTTAAAAACTCAAAACCCCACAAAGAGAGAAAAGAGCTGAGGAAGACGTTATCCGAAATGGAAATGAATATTTTCTCTGTTTTATTAAGTTAGATGTTTTTAAAAAAATTTATTTTATAAAGATAGATTTTTTGTATTTTCTATGAAAAAGTTGTGATCTTAAGGAAAATTAATTGACTTTATTGATTATTATTGGTTAAAAGTTATTAAAAAAATAAAAATTACAGAAAATAATATATTTATTATAGTGATTTAATGTGTTTTCTTAATATATGTGAAAACACTAAAAAAATCTATATTTGTGCAACGGAGGTAGTATATTTTAAAACTAGAATTGAATGTGTTTTAAAATTAGAAAAAATTAGCGTTATTGAAAGAAGTATTTATTAGGTAGAAATTGAAACAACACTAAAACTCATTTTATTCAATTTCTATTGAATTTTATTCGTAGTAAATTCTAATGGATTTAATGTATTTTTAATTAAAATGAAAGCAAACAAATTTGTTTTTTTTTGTTCATATTTTGTTCAGGAAACGTTACCAAAATCAACAAGTTTATTTTTTCCAAACAAAATCAATAACATACTATAAAATTCAGGGGTCGTTATTTGGAATGATAAATGGTCAAGATCACTTCAACAGAAGACAGATCAATACTTTGTGATGGGATAATATCAAAAGGTTTTTTGTATGTTGTGTGCACATACACACCCAAACACATCCCTTTTATCCAAATCAACAACAGCACATCAAAAGCTGCTCCTTTTGATTCCCTTTTCTTACGGGTAATCATTTTCTCATCCTCTCTCCTCTCTCCCCTGTCAATCCCAACACATAATACTAATAATAATTTTTAACTAAAAGCAGAATAAAGATCCAGAAATTTAAATTAAAAAACTTGTCCAACTATTCAAAAACTATAAAATACAATTAATTACATGATTTAAAATAAACTAAAATTATATTTAAATAATTACTATAAAATATTGCCATGGTTATGATATTGATTTTGAGAGTTTTTTATAATAAATGTTAGTACGTTTACATTTACTTTTTTGTCGGCCCTATATACTTATATCATCGATTTTTAAGTCTGTAGGATACATGTTTTAGAAAGTAAACTGGTATGATGATGATGTTTAAAAAGAAGGAATAGGGATTTCAGAGTAGAGAAGATCACTCCATAGCTCATATATAACACATCGGCGATTTTCAATTGATATAAAGTGACATACTCGATAGAGGCCAAAGCTTTTTTCTTCCCTCTTTCTATTGATTTTAAGAAAGAGATCCTTAGATCCACAAACCCACGTGTTATTTCATTATGTCGCTCTCTGTTTTCTTCATTTCAACTGTGCAACTTGTATTTTTTTTATTACAGTGTACAACTTATTTTTTTTATTATCGACCCATTTTTTGAAAGAATGTTAAATTAATTCAACCAAAAATACTTTTTAGAACAAGTGTTGCGATTCTTAGAAGAAATCAAAACCAAACTAGATTTACATCACATAAGAATTTTAACGGAAAGAGAACCATGTTTCTGTGGCCCTTTGATAAGCTGGTGACTCTCAATGGTTCATGCTGGTGATGCATTTTTGAACTTGCTTATCTATGATTCTTATAAGAACCGAGGCTGAGTTAGGCGTCTCACCGAATCTTCTTCCATTACGTTCCTTCAATACAACATATAATGTCGTCTAAAACACATACCGTAAAAGAAATAGTTCGATCTTTTGTTCCGGTTTTCGGTGAAGAGAGGAATGAATGATCTCTTCCCATACATGAGTGTAAGCCGTGGATAATAGCTTGTTGGTGAGGTTCTTCCAAATATCTTCTGAGAAAGGACATTGACATAACAGGTGGTTACGGATCTCTGGATTGATCATGCATAAGTTACACAAAATTAAAGACCCTCAATTCCACTGAGTCTATTGTGGATGGCAACCCAAGTATGAAAAGAGTACTTTGGAGTATTGTATCGAAAACACACTCCTTGTGACCATTCAACCGGATCTCGCACAACTCTCGATAGCTTTACTGATGTAGCGGAAGCTTTATAGGATAGAACTAGAGATCCGTTGATTCTGAGAATACCCGGAAAACTAAGATAATCTCAAAGATCTTATTTAGTCTAAGAATTCCTAACATCAATGTCTTATTAAATTCGTTGAGATCACCAATGATCTACCGAAAACAAGGAATAAAGAAAAATCTCTTAACTTTTATTAATCAAATCATCAACTACCAACTACGTAAAACCATAGCCTCAAAGACTATATATAAGAAAACATAAAAACCCTAAAACAATAGAGATAATTATCCCAATAATAAATAAAACTTTGAATAATTAGAATATTTAGAATATTCCTAAATATTCTCTCTGCATCATTCTCTCCAGGTTTGGAAAGATTCGTCCTCGAATCTTAACCGTGGTCTTCAATTAATTTGTTTCTTCTCTTCCTTAGCATCCAATGACAATATTCTTGTCAAACAAGTAAGCAATGTTGACATATTTCATCAACTTCGACTTGCACCGTGAACAATGTAATCATCATGAAGCTGATATCCATGTGCTCCTCCTTATTACGATGATATGTGAAAGCACTTGTTGGGCCATCTTCTGTAAAAGCCCAATTGGCACCATAATCATCAAAACGTGGATTGTCTAGCTTCAAGTTGTTGACTTCCACGAGAATCTTTTGGGGAAGAACTTCATCTCTCCAACTGCCTACGTCTTTGACCTCGACGTCATTGCCTTCGTCTCGAATCCGACCTTCATCACCATAAAGGTCAAAAATCGGATCACCCCGAATTTTTCTGAAAACTATTTCTTCCCTTTCCACGAACAAATTCGCGATGATTCCAGAATCGAGCTTTGAATAAGACACAAAAACACCAGCTCTGATACCACCTGATGTAGCGGAAGCTTTATATGATAGAACTAGAGATCCGTTGATTCTGAGAATACCTGGAAAACTAGGATAATCACAAAGATCTTATTTAGTCTAAGAATGCCTAAGATCAATGTCTTCTTAAATTTGTTGAGACCACCAATGATCTACCGAAAACGAGGAATAAAGAGAAATTTCTTAACTTTTATTAACCAAAGCATCAACTACGTAAAACCATAGCCTGAAAGACTATATATAAGAAAACATAAAAACCCTAAAACATTAGAGATAATTATCCCAATAATAAATAAAACTTTGAATAGGCCTGGACACGGATCAGATATCCGGGTTTTTGAAGGTATTTGTGATTTGCTTCGTATGTCACATATATCTAATTTTCGATTTGCTTTGCTTCGGAAAAATACGGATATTCGAAAAAATGGATATCCGGAAAATCAATAGATATTTGCGGATATTTACGAATACTTACAGATATCTCATATGTTTTGACTAATACAAATAATCTTAAAAATTTTATACAAATTTGTTTTGTAAAATATTTTTTTGCATGATATATATGATAAAAATTAAAAGAATTAGTGAATCTACATATTTTATAAATTTTTTTGAACTTAGTTAACAATTATAATAACACAAAACTTAAGAAAAAATTATAATTATCATAAATGTGTTATCTTCCTTTTATGTAATAATTTTATATAAGTAATAATGTGAATAGAATTTATCAAATAATATGTTAGAATAATAATTATATAATTTTATACATTAAAAACTTTAAATATAATCAAGATATACATGTATATATTGCCGGATCGGATCGGATATCCGCTTCACAAAATTTTAATACTTGTGATTTGCTTCGATTTTAACGAATATTGATTTTTAGTATTTGTTTTGATTCGAAAGTTTACGGATATCCAGAATTTTCGGATGGAATCGAAACGAATAACGAATCGAATCAAATTTAACGGATAAAATGTCCAGCCCTAACTTTTGAATAATTAGAATATTCTCTCTGCATCATCACTGATTTGAAAATTGGTTTGAACTCATCACTGCTTTTCCAGAGTCGAACATCTTCACCACCATGTTTATACCTCTTTTACGCAGGCTCCGTATCTCATTCTCAATGATATTGTATATTTCAACTTTATGTCTTCTTCTACGGTGTTTCCGGATAACTAAAGCCATTGTATCATGAAGTCTGATACCCATGTTTATGACTCCTCCATCTCATGTTTTCTCAATCAGCCGACCTTGATCAGAACAGTCATCAAACCAAAACGATGTTGATACTCCATTATGCACTTCGACTTTAGTAAAAGTTGCAGCTATTCGTCTGTATTTTAACATTTTCTTCCACATCCATTAACCAAGTGAACTATTGTCTTTAACCGTCCAGAAAGAGCCCTTGCGAATCAAGTAACAGTTCACCTATTCAACTCACAAAGAGCTTTTTGAGGATAGAATACGCGTGATCAACTTCAAGCATGAAACCTGATTTGCTTCTCAGATAGATTTCAAGCCCATAGCACCCATTTTTATAAGTTATTTCATTTTATATTACAAATAATTTTAGCAAAAAAAATGTTTTATAATATAATTAGTTAAAGGGATAAACATGAAGTGTTTTCATATTTCTACGTTGACTTAGACTTATCTCTATAGTATCATTATCTAGTTAACCTATGATCTCATATGTTGTATATATACACATTCTATGGAATGAATATAATCAAGCTTTCACAACATATTTTATGGTATCAGAGCTATACGATTCTGACCTAATTTTTCTTTAAACACATATCTCTACTACTACAATGGGTGATAATTCATCATCCGATACTACAGCGACATCAGCTCCCACCGCTGGGTTGCCTTATTACCTACATCCTTCAGATAATCCAGGGTTTCTGATAACCTCTGTTCTCCTAAACAGCAACAACTACACAGAGTGGTCAACGGAACTCAGAAACTCTCTACAAGCGAAGCAAAAGACCGGTTTCATCGATGGCACAATACCAAAACCAGAAACGGAACCGGATCTCTCTCGATGGCTGGCTGCTAACTCCATGATTGTTGGATGGATTCGAACATCAATTGATGCAAAAATTCGTTCAACTGTCACGTTTGTTCCTGGAGCACACAAACTTTGGGAATCTCTACGCTTCCGCTTCTCTGTCAAGAATGGTACCCGTATCCATCAACTTCAAGACGATATTACCAACTGCAAGCAAGAAGGTCAATCAGTCCTTGAATACTACGGAAAACTTACTAAATTATGGGAAGAGCTTCAGAATCTTAAGTCTACGCGACCATGCACCTGCGCTGCGGCTGATGATATAGAAAAAGAACGTGAAGATGCTCACGTTCATAAGTTCCTATTCAGACTTGATGATTCTCGATTCATGTCTCTACGGTCCCGCATTACTGATGAAGATCCTCTTCCAGATCTCAACATTGTTTACTCTCGAGTAATTCGAGAAGAACAAAATCTTCATACTACCAAATCTAAAGAATAACGCTCCGATGCTCTGGGGTTTTCTGCAAAGACGGAACCAAATAAGGTCGTACCCGTCACCCGTGTCTACATCAGACAACACAAGCTACCGCTCCTGCACACATTGCGGACGGAAAGGTCATGAAATCTCTGAGTGTTTTCTACTCCATGGGTATCCAGAATGGTATCAAGAACAATATCAACAATCAACTACTACAACTCCAGGACAGAATTCTCAAAGCTCTCGTGGAGGAAGAGGAGGACGCTATGGTGGAATGCGTGGACGTGGTCGTGGGCGAGCTTCCCATACTACGGCCGCAATCAACAGTGACCAGATCGCCTCCTTGATCACATTACTTCAGAATCAACAATCCAATCTCACCTCAAAACGTTTGTCGGGTAAAACAAATCTAACTGATGTGAGTCTTGATACAGGAGCTTCTCACCACATGACTGGTGATATCTCACTACTATCCAACCTGACGGATATGCCATTCTCATCTGTGACCTTTCCAAATGGACAAGCATCTCATGCTACCAAATTCGGGACTTTGAAACTCAGCAAGGATTACTCGCTTCACGATGTCCTATTCGTGCCGGACTTTGACTGCACTCTTATTTCGGTTTTGAAATTATTAAAACAAACTGGATGCATTGCTATATGCACTGATACGTTGTGTGTTTTACAGGACCGTTTTTTGAGGACTCTGATTGGAGCGGGGGAGCAACGTGAGGGGGTTTACTACTTTACGGGGGCCAAAGTCGCACGGGTTAATGCAGCATCATCGCCAAAACCTTCTCCTGGGGTTCTGTGGCATCGTCGTCCTGGACACCCATCTTATAAAGTGTTATCTACTCTACCGGTTTTGGATAGTTTTAAACTAGATTCTCATATTTTTAGCCAGTGTGATATTTGCTTTCGTGTTAAACAAACTCGGAAGATGTTTTCTGATAGTCTTAATAAAGCTGAGGCACCTTTTTCTCTTATCCATTGTGATGTTTGGGGACCATATCGTACACCTTCTTCCTCTGGTGCAAACTACTTCCTTACAATTGTAGACGATTTTTCACGTGCCGTATGGACCTATTTGATGCTTGAAAAGTCAGAAGTATCAAAACTACTACAAAATTTCTGTGCTATGACCGAAAACAGTTTGGTCACAGTGTTAAGACGGTGCGATCAGACAATGGCACTGAATTCATGGTATTAAAACCGTTCTTCCAGACGCAGGGGATCTTACACCAGACTTCCTGTGTTGATACGCCACAGCAAAACGGCTGTGTAGAAATGAAACATCGCCACATTCTTAATATTGCTCGAGCCTGCCTGTTTCAAGGTCGTTTACCTATTGATTTCTGGGGGGAAAGCGTAATGACAGCTGCTCATATTATCAATCGGACTCCATCACCGGTGTTAGAAGGCAAAACAACGTATGAGTTACTTCACGACAAACCACCCGAGTATAATCTTCTCCGTGTGTTTGGTTGCCTGTGCTATGCTCGTCGACGGGCACAAGACAAGGATAAATTTGGGGAGAGAAGCCACAAGTGTATATTTGTGGGCTATCCCTTTGGAACTAAAGGCTGGCGACTGTTTGATCTTGAAAGAAATGAGTTCTTTGTGAGCCGGGACGTAACTTTCTTTGAAGACATGTTTCCTGGTATTGCTGATTCTCCGTATGTATCTCCTCCGGTTCTTCAGGTTACTACGCCAGTGGACGATTGGCTTGAGCCGATCCCTGTATCAAGGGGGAGCAATACTTCTGCACAAGAACATGCACCATCCACTATGCCTCCGTCGCTACCATCTCCTTGTAATTCTACTCCATCTGATAATCTCAGTGCTCATGTGTCTTCATCGGACATTAGTGCTACCTCTTCTACTGAACCATTACCGCCTGCTCCTACTACTGTTGCTCCTGAGACATCATCTGATCCACCGTCACCGGGTTTGCCTGAGGTTTTGGGACGCGGCCAACGTAGCAAGAAACCGTCTATTCTTCTCAAGAACTATGTAACACATACAATTCAAGCTACAAACCCCCCTCGCGCCCCTGCTACATCTGATCTTGATCCTTCGATAACGGTCTCAGGTAAGACACTGTATCCTATTGCTAATTACTTATGCACTTCTGTTTTTACTAAGCAGCATCAAGCATTCCTTGCAACTATTACTACGGAATCAGTCCCTAAGACATACAGTGAGGCTGTTCGCGATCCACGCTTCAATGGCGCCATGAAAACTGAAATTACAGCTCTTGAAGACAATCATACATGGGATGTCACCGAGCTCCCACCAGGAAGAAGAGCTATCGGCTGCCAGTGGCTATTTTCTAACAAATACAACGCTGATGGAACTATTGAACGCCCCAAAGCTCGCCTTGTTGCACAGGGTAATCGGCAGCGAGAAGGATTTGATTATAAAGATACCTTCGCGCCGGTGGCCAAGATGAATACGGTTTGGTTTCTTCTTGCCGTCTCCGCGGCTCAACGATGGGAAGTCCATCAGATGGACGTCCATAATGCATTCTTACATGGAGACTTAGAAGAAGAAATCTATATGCAGATACCACCGGGGTTTCAAAGTAGTAAACCTAATCAAGTTTGTCGCCTCCGGAAGTCCCTCTATGGACTTAAGCAAGCACCTAGATGCTGGTTCTCTAAGCTTAGTAAATCTCTTTTGGAGTTTGGGTTCGTTCAAAGTCGTGAAGATTACTCGCTCTTCTCCTATGTCAATCATACTAAGAATATATGTCTCCATATCTTGGTCTATGTTGATGACTTCATCATTGCTGGTAATGATATCATCATTATTCAACGGTTTAAAACCTATCTCAATACATGCTTTTAGATGAAAGATTTGGGCAAGTTGAAGTATTTCCTTGGCTTGGAAGTTGCTCGCGGCCCTGAAGGGATTTTTGTCTCTCAACGCAAGTATACTCTGGATATTGTTGCTGAATGTGGGTTACTAGGCTACAAGCCTTCTCCTACCCCGACGGAACTCAATCATAAGCTCGTTATGGCTGATGATACGAACTCGCATACTCTTCTCTCGGACCCACACAAGTACCGGCGCTTGGTTGGGCGGCTCATCTACTTGACGTTTACGCGCCCTGACCTCAACTACATCATTCATATTCTTTCTCAGTTCATGCAAAAGCCTCTTGAAGAGCACTGGCAAGCGGCTCTTCGTGTTGTGCGCTATCTCAAAGGATCTCCAGATCAAGGTATTATGTTGCGGGCTGATAGCAACATGAAAATCACTGCATACTGCGATGCGGACTGGTCTTCTTGTCCCTCTTCACGACGATCTCTCAGTGCATATGTAGTCTTTCTTGGTGATACTCTTGTCTCCTGGAAAACGAAAAAGCAACCGACTGTCTCTAGATCTTCAGCTGAAGCTGAATACCGTGCCATGGCTGACACTACATGCGAACTTAAATGGCTTAAACGTCTTCTCCTCATGCTTGGCTTCTCCCACCATCAACCTATTGAGCTCCATTGTGACAGTAAATCTGCCATTCATATTGCTACTAATCCGGTGTTTCATGAACGCACAAAACACGTCGAAAATGACTGTCATACTACTCGTGATGTCGTGAAGGATAAGTTTCTCCAGCTTTCTCACATCTCTACGAAGGAACAGCCGGCCGATCTGCTGACTAAGGCTCTCCCGACACCGACATTTCAGTATCTGTTGTTCAAGTTGGGAATTCGGGATACCTCATTACCAACTTGAGGGAGAGTAAAGGGATAAACATGAAGTGTTTTCTTATTTCTATGTTGACTTAGGCTTATCTCTATAGTATCATTATCTAGTTAGCCTAACCTAAAAAGATTAACACTAACCATGTATCAAAATCTTTAATCATAACCTTGATTTTTGAGATGCTTCAAATAGACTTAGTGGCTTTAGCTTGGGCGACTGCTGCTGTGGTTGACTTGAAGTTGAAGAATGTGATTTTTGAATTTTCCTCGGCGGAAGCGGCAACGGTTCTTCATAACCCCTTGTTGTCCCCGTTCAATTACAAAAGCTGCTATGAAATCTTACGTAATGTGCAGGCTGTTGTGAGAAGTAAGATTCAGTTGGTCTCTGTAACGAGCAACAATGCAGCTTCAGCAATTGCATTAAGCGTCACAAGAGATCTTCGTCATCATTCATATGTGGCTAGTAATGGGCCTCGATGGTTATCTCCCCTACTATCAGTAGAGGCAGCTCCACGTTGATGTTTCTTCCAGGAACTTGAAGTGTGGAAGGGTTTCTTCTTATGATGATCTTTCTTTGTTTTCCCAACTTTTGGGATTTGGTTTGAGGCCTATTGGTTCTCTAGTTGTGGGTTTTTTTTCTTCTTTCTTTACATCCAAGCTATGCCTTGTGGAACTATATTTGATTCTACTCAATGACAAAAAAAAAAACCTTGATTTTTGAGACATGATTAAAAGAAGACTGAATACAATTAGCCTATGAGATTTATAGGCTTAAGTTTTTGGTCAGTTGATTGTGTTTTACGCCATTTTATACAGTATCTAACTATATATTAAAATTTAAAATTTGTTCGATTATGCAAAATTGAGTTTTCTCTCGAAATCTGCAATATTAAGGTTTAACACCAAGAGTGCAAAACCTATTTTTGCCAGAACTACAAAACTATACTTTTCGGTAAAATCGCAAAATCGAATTCTCCACCAAATTTGTAAAATATTTCTTTTCTGCTAAAACGATTTTTTTCACAAAAATCCAAAATCAAGTTTTCATATCTAAACCGCAAAATCAAATTTTTACCAAAACATGTTTACCCACCAAAAACCCTCCCAAATCAAATTTTCTCGTTAAAACTGCAAAATCAAAATTTCCTACAAAATGAGTTTTTCCACAAATGGAATTTGTCGTTGAAGTTACAAGAAATGGAGGGATTTGCTCGCGGGACTACTAGTTGGAGAGACCACGAGACAGAGGAAAGTATTGAGGAGGAGATGTGTCGTGTGAAGAGAGAGTTCAAGTCAGAGAAACAACCATCCAAGAGCTCTTTGAGCGGTCAGGTCAGTCTCATAAACTTACACTCATCAACATTACAAACCTTACCATCGTCTCTAGTTTATGTGTGTTTGTTAATGGTGAAACAGGTTGGTGACACACAGCTAGAAGGAGAGAAGGCGCAAAAGAAGGTTGAAGTTCAGAAACTGATGGAAGATAATGTGAAATTGACAGCAGTTTCTGACAAGAAAGAAGCGCATGCAGCTTCTTGCTCTGATTGAAAAATGCTAAGTTATGGCTTTAAGTGCATCAAACATCTGATCTTGCATCTATCTTCGCCCGCATTGTTTTTGGCTCATCTCTCAGTGTCATTTTTTATATTTTTGAAAGAATGCTTCAGATTGTTGCAAAGCTTCTTACTCGATTGTTCATTTTTCTGATAAAACATTTTTGTAACTTTTCTCTGTAAATATACTATGGCTTATAGAGCCTGTCAAATTTATTATGGCTTATAGATTGCTTTTCTTCACGGAAAGACAGCTAAAGAGTGCGTATTTTTATATATTTTCTTTCTATCTCCCTGAGTTACCTTATATTTGCAATCTTTGTAGATGTTTGAAATTTATTTGATTGTTTTCTTTTTCTCATCAACTAGATACTGAACTCATAACTGGACTGTCTATGTAGGTTGAGCTATAAATGAGGATCTTGGTGTGTTTATAAAATTATAAGTAAGGTCTTCTTCCACTTGCATACCCCTACTAGAGTGGTTGATTCACCTCCTTTTGCATTGTCTGAGTGTGGTTGGGGAGAATTATAGAATCAATATAACCATCTTCTTCCATGCCTATGTTTAAAGGAGTTGAAGTTGTACAATCTTCTCTAATCGCTATATTCCGACGACTCTAATTCGTCAGTATATTCTGACGACCTAATTCGTCGGAACATAGTGTTTTCGATGAATTCTATTCTCGGAGTATGTTATCGGAGTGTCGTCGAAAGTTTGTCAGAATGTGGTTTATCGGTATTCGTCAGAAAGTCGTCGGAAACTCTGACGAAATTCCGACGAATTTTTTTTTTCCGACGAAATGATACCGACGACCACTGTCGTCAGAAATTTGTCAGTATCCGCATATTTCGACGAACTTCTGACGATTTTGTCCGTCAGTATCCGCCTGTTTTCTTGTAGTGTGTGAGTACCTCTTTGTGATTGTGAACCTCAGTGGAGTAAGTTGTGTATATACATCTTCTATGATCTTTTGAACTTCTTCAAGGTCTTACATGTTAAAGCTTAACACGCAGATTTTACAGTGGTCCTCAGTCTCCCAACAATCACATATTTGTCATGGCTGAGTATTACAGTGAGATTGTCTTCCCTGACCCTTTTGAGAGTTTCTTCACCTACGTGTGTTATTACCTTGCTGTTCACATCTCCAACCTCCCATTAGGTGCATTCTTGTTATGGTGTCTACTGTCTAGTGAAGCAATCGTTATTGCTTAGTCATGATAATTATCTTCACTCGCTAATAGAACGTACTATGAGATGACGAAAGTAGACAACAAGGATAATTCGGTTTGCGTTTGGTTTTTAAAGTTCTCAGACGCAGATGAGCTAAAAAGACAGTTGATCATGGTAGATAGGCAACCTGAAGAGTTTTAGTTTTCCTCTGGCTATGAATGTTAACAACAGAGAGAAGTTCGCTAGGAATTTTTTGTAAGATACACTTCATATGCGTCAATGGGGAAGATATCTTAATATCTGGACACATTTTCTAACGCTATGGTTGAATGTGACAGTAAAAATGCAGATGCATTAGCTCATCTTATTTGCGACTGCCTCAAATCTTCCCTTGTCATACGTTATTACATTGGCTGCAAACTTTATGTTAGAAGTTTTCTTGTCAAACATAAGCATCACAGGTTTGTGAAGGTGTGAAAAAACAGAACGTAAACTGATTTTTTTTTTAATTTGTGTGGGAAGTTGCAGGGTCAAATGCTTTGTTAAGATGCATGATGCTCACTGACTAAGTATTCTAGTGGTAAAGCTCTGTATCTTTCATGCCTTCTTTGTATAGTAGAGGAGGCAATGGAGGAAGCAAGCAAGGAAGGATGCGTTCTTCCTAAAGCTGACCTCAAAAACAAGTATTTTCTCCTTCTCTTCTATATGTAAGTCATCTTCTTATCGTCGACAAAAAAAGTCATCTTCTTATCCTGTATTGTCATTTTCATTCAATAGGACATGTCTGGATGCGTCGGTTTAGGCATTTGTAGATTTTTTAGTTTATTTTCTATGTTAGAAGAAGCACCACATTCACTTCTCATGGGTAGGGACTTGTGACAAGGAGATTTATCAGGCTCTTAGTGAAGCTCAATATTTCAAAATAGTCACATGTGACTTGTAAAGACAAAGATGTTGAAATCCTTGTTATTCTTTGTGGCCATAGAACATGGGAAATTAACTTCCCCACTTTAGGTTATCCAAAGAAGAGAACAGAAAAAATATTCAAATTGGTGGCTCATATTGGATGGTGAGGAATATATGTCTGCTTATGTGTTATGGCACTCTTTGCTTAGTTGGTGTTGCTGGTGGTGTTTTAGGTTTTTGGATAGTAGCCACATGGGTGAGTCCTATGGGTTCCAAGACAATGGACCCTCACACTTAAGCCTCTTCTTATTTCTCTTGGCTCTGTTTTTTCTAATACGTTGTCTTCTTCTTGCTTCCTTTTTCATTACCATTTTTTAGTTAATTTATTTTGCAGAGATACATGTCGAACATCACATGTCTTACTTTCCCCTCTTTTTGTTGGTGGGTGTATGATGAGTTTACTAACTTTTCAAAGATTCTTCTAAGTTATAACAGTGTTTAGTTGCAGAAATTTAAACTGATATATAAACCATGTTACTTTCAAGTTGGAAGTCAGGATAATATAATAGTGTGACCAAATACAATGTTTAATGAGAAAATGAAACATGTCATTGACCAGTGACACAATAATCGGACTAACAGGTTTTGTATCCATTATGTTCTCAAGAGTTATCCTACACCATAACTTTCATGATTCATTTAATGTACATAGGTTCTTATATTAGAATGTTAAGCTGGTAGAATTAATAAAAACAATTTGTCTATGAGGAGATTGCTTCATATTCTTTACATATATACTGTAAAATTCATTATTTCCAATATAGATTTTATTATTCATATTTTTTTTAACATTTTACAAAGTCGGATACATGTAGTTTGAATAATCTTTTTAATCATTTAGAAGTTATAAAATTTATATGTGTTAATTTTTTTTTAAAGATTAGGTTCAAAATCAGTGTTTTATTAAATTATACTTGGGACCAATTCTGCATATATATGTATGTATGTAACACTAATGTTATACTAAGCTCTGATGTGAAAGTTTTAACGATTAGTTTTTCTGTAATGATAATGTTTTAATATGAATCAATAAGTGGGAAAAGAAAATCAGAAGAAGGTGTTGGGATTTCGGTTGATGTCAAGGAAGAATGAATTGATAATGTCTCCGAGTTATAACCACAACAAATGCCCCCGACTGTAATCAGCCAAGTGTCATTGTTCCACCATCATCTGTCCACCCTTTGATTCTACACCACCCATCCTTTTGACTTCTTATTTTATTTTGTTTATTCTTTTGTTGTTTTTGTTTGTTTCCTTCTGAAGATTTATCTACTTTCTATATTGTTTTTGTACTTTCATACCTGACTATAAAGTGAGAATTTTAGTTAGTAACTACATATTGATCAACATCATCATGAAAATATTATCTTTTAATGGACAAGAATAGCGTACAAATCTGGGTTTAATTAGTAAGTAGTAGGAGTATCTTCTGTTTAATTACATTCTTGACATGTTCATCGCATATGTATATAGTAAATTTACATTTGAAAAACATAAATGCTGTCAATGGTAAAAACCTTTGACGCATATATAGAATATTTAAGAAATTGTGGACTAAAACTCATGCTAATCATCACAATCTGTGGAATCATTTTATTTTTTGGAACGCTATTCTATAGTTTTATTCTTCATATGTTAATAAAAATTTATAGGATTAGCAGAAGGAATTTAATTTTGACGTTCGTTATAGATTAACATACGTAATTCGTTTTAACATAAATAGTGAACAGATACTATAGATTGAGGATGAAAACTAAGATTTGATGATTTGATCATACTAAAAAGTAAGAGAAAACAAAGAGGAGATGAAGAAGTTGTTTTGTGTTAAAAAAATGATTAAGGGCATCTCTAGCCCACTCTATTTTTCAATCTAAAATAGAGTTTAGAATAGAAATGTTTCAATGATACTCTTTTTTTACTTTATAATAGAGTCAAAAATAGATTTACTCTAAATATAGAGTAACTTGTTTTTTTTGTTAAATTATTCTATTTTCTACTGTAAAATATAATATCATTGGAACAAACGCAAACTCTATTATAGAATTAATCTATTTTAGAGTGAAAAATAGAGATTAAAAATGCCGCTGGAAATGCTCTTAATGCAATGCATCAACTTCGAGGATAGATTTCATAATAAAACAAAATATTAGGTTCGTGTCTAAAGCATTGTTCTAATTCTCACATGCGACATAAATCCTTTATGCTTACCGTGCATCTTGCATATGTATTATCCAGAAAATAATATAAATTGATTAACAAATGATTGACATCACAAGAGTATTCAGAATACGCATAGATTTGCGTAACTATAAACAATACTATTTGTTATTTGATATAAACCCAAGTGACCTACATAAATCCATTGATTTTTTAATAAAACAAAATACAAATTGACGGTTTAGGTGATTTTAAAGTCAAACAGTTGTGTAATTCAGTCACTTCTTCATATATGTCTTGAACAAAATTCAATATACTGTACATATAGTATTCAGCATTTTTGCAAGTTTTTCTTTGTAATTTTTTTTTTCTCGTTTGGTTGCAAGATTTTTTAAAAATTATTTACTTCATTTCAAAAACATGTTAGGTTCTGTCAAAAAAAAGTTATAGAGGATTTATAAATAGTGACTGTAGACAAATGGAAAATGACTAAACAACACAAAAAATGGTACACACAACTAATGATTAAATGAATAAAACGATCCGCAAAAACTAAGAAAGTAACCAAATAAACCATACAAGTTAACCTTTTACACTCGATTTCACCACAAGATTATTGGTTTTATGTGGTGGTGTTTACCTTTGAAAAACTAGGGTCTACCCCTGCGCAAATGTATTGTTATATTTATTTTATATTAAATGGTAACGTCAAAAATTATAGTCTTGTCTTGGATCTAGTAGAAGACATTGTAAGAAAAAAAATAACATGTTCATCTCTATCTTTTTATTGAGAGAAATGGGCGTGTATGTATGTTTCAATAATGGCCAGTTGTAACAAAAAACAACTTTAAAAAGTCGCTGCAAAATGCACGTTGTACGTATGAGAAACAAAGACAAAGGTTTTACCAAAATTTTTTTTGTCGAGGAATCCTTATATATGTATCGCCGAAAGTACGTCCCTTGGCTACAACTTACAAAGACTCTAATTTCGTCCGTAATTATGAACATGCATATCTATAAAGATATATAACAAGCCATGGTCTCATTTATATGGTGTATACGATATTAGAGGTAAGAGAAACGAAATAGACATTTGTTTATAACATTGTGTCTAAGTATGTAAAGGCAAATGGGAGACATTGTAGGGCAATGTTATAGTCCCTACCCAAACTTTTTCTGGACATACTCTTTCAAAATTTTAATTACATCCCCCTCTCGTCCTTGTTGGCTCTGTCTTCAAGAGTCTATTTGTCCTTGCCTACTACATCCCACATGATTTTGCTCTCACAAGAACAGGAAATCTTGATGTCCTAATTTGAATACAAACAGGACATTTGGCTTTATATGATCCCAATAAATAGGGCTATGATCGATCCAGAAATCTAGATTTACGGGATAAACATGATTGCTTTCGTTTACATATCAGTGAAACTTGAACTTAGATCCGTGTATATGCTTATAATGATCACATGGCTAATATAGATATCATCACTAGTTAATACATTTATAAATGTTATACGAAATATACGCGTGTTGACGTGTGTTTTCATTGATTCTATCCGCATACATGTGTTTTCGTATCCGAATTTAAATCACTGCATGCATGTGTTTCTAACTGTTAGTCGTTTTTGTGTAAAATATTATATACATATTGTATAACTTTCTACTTCTTTTTTTTTTTACGTCGAGTTATGCATTTTTTTTTTTGATAAAAAAAAAGGTGTTTTCACCTCTTTGCCGGGAACCCAAGCAATTTAAATAGTCCCTCCCTGCGCGAATCAAACCCGGGTGGCGGAAGTTTTTAGGGGAATTTGCCAAATATGACTCACAACTTGATTTTAAATACAAACATATACTCAAACTTGAATCAAATGCAAAACTAACCTAAAAGCCTTGTGAAAATACAGTCATACCTTTGTGACCAAACAAAAAAATAAAAGTCATTTTTACGAATATATCCCCAGTAAGTCGTCTGAGATGTTAGAAGTCTTCTAGACGACTTCCAAGTAAGTCTTCTGGTGTAGCTAAGCTTAAAAATAATTTATAAATTTTTTAAAAAATATTTTGATAAGCGAAAAATTAAAATCATATAATTATAAACAGTTTTAAGTGATATAAATTAAAATATAACAAAACTGAATTCTTTTCAACATAGATGAGTGTAGGTAGTGAATCATAGTATTCTTTGGTCTAGGGTTTGGCAACATATGTTGTAGTATTGTATGTATTCTTAGGGTTAGATTTTGGAAAGCTTGAATGTTTTTTTTTTAAATTAAATTTTTACCTGTAAGTGTTTATTTTTGTGTATAGTAAACACTTTTAAAGTTAAATTTGATTTTATGAAGTGTTTAGTTAGTTAATTAAGTTTAGATGTTATGTTTAGGGTCTAGACGACTTCCATGGAACTCGTCTGGTGAATAATTTTAGCTGGACGACTTACATGTAAGTCGTTCAAATATTCCCGCCTAAAATTTTTTAAAAAAATATATATTTTAGTTTCCCGCTAAAAATATTTTAATTTCTTGCTAAAAATATTGAACTCCTCTGGACGACTTACAAGTAAGTCTTCTGAATCAAAAATATTTAACCTAATTAGATTGTTTGTCTCCCTATATAAAGAAAAATTTACACATTCTCTATCCTCCTCTCAAATGGTTGCAACAAAAATGTAATGTTCACCACTCTAACCTCTTTGACTTGAAAACACCAAACTTTATATGAATTTTTCAGTTTTGTATCATGTCTTTCTCACTAATCTATCTTTTTTTTTTGCAGATTTTTAATTAGATGGTTCTCATCTTTCACTCATTTAAAGGTAGATCTATTAATTTTAGATATGTATTTTTTGTGTGTTCTATAAAGGTAGATTTATCTAATCTTCCACTCATTTTCTCTGTTTTTAAGTTATTTGAACGTTTTTGGATATACCTGTTTTTCAGATCTGGATTTTGGATATGCAGGTTTTTCTGATCTGGAAGACTTCTGGGACGGCTTACCTGTTAGTCGTCTAAAATATAATGCGCTAGACGACTTCCAGGACGTCTTTCAGACGACTTCCAGGAAGTCTTCCAGACGACTTCCAGATTGTCGTCTGGACTTCCTGGAAGTCTTCTGACGAAGTCTCCCTTTCATAACAGATCTGAGCGTTTTGGTAAGTTTTTATGTCTGATTTTCCTTCATTTGGTAGCTTCCTGTTGTATAAATGTCATATTTTTTTCTCAAAGTAAAACTCTCCAAACCCACTCTAACCTCTTTGACTTGAAAACACCAAACTTTATATGAATTTTTCAGTTTTGTATCATGTCTTTCTCACTAATCTATCTTTTTTTTTTGCAGATTTTTAATTAGATGGTTCTCATCTTTCACTCATTTAAAGGTAGATCTATTAATTTTAGATATGTATTTTTTGTGTGTTCTATAAAGGTAGATTTATCTAATCTTCCACTCATTTTCTCTGTTTTTAAGCCATTTGAACGTTTTTTGATATGCATGTTTTTCAAATCTCGATTTGATATGCAGGTTTTTCAGATCTGAAAGACTTTTGGGATGACTTACCTGTTAGTCGTGTAAAATATAATGCGCTAGACGACTTCCAGGAAGTCTTCCAGACGACTTCCAGACGACTTCCAGGAGGTCGTTTGAACTTCCTGGAAGTCTTATGGACTTCATGGAAGTCTTCTGACGAAGTCTTCTTCCATATCAAGTGGAGTTCATGCTTGTCTTTGTAGAAGAATGATCTATAATAGTTTTGTTTGTAGTCTGTTTTGTGATTTGCATGTCTACTTTTTTAGTTGTGATTTTTTTTGTAAAATCAGTAATAATATTTCCCAAGATGTAATACATGTGTTAACAATGTGTTTACACATTTACAAATCAATAAAATAATAGACTTCAATAGTCTTTCTCTTATCTTTAGATCTCCCATATGCAATAATAAACTCCAATGGCCTTCTTCTCATCTTAATAAACAAGAATGTTGGTAGCTTCATATTGATACACCATTTTAAGAAGCATTTTAACCCTTCTTCTAACTCATAACAATAATTATCATTAGTGTCTATAACAATAATACTTAAGAGATGGAAACAAAAAATAGTAACTAGTCAAAGCATATAACAATTCGAGAGTACTTCCATGTAAGTCTCTGCATTGACCAGAAGACTTCCATCTAAGTCGTCTACAGCCAGACGTACTTCATGCGTTTTAGTTATCTCGAGCAAGTTCCGAACTTGTCTATCACTTGTAACATGAATAGGAGGAAGGTCTGAAGCCATATGTTGTAATGAGTAGGTTAACTCCACAGACTCTGTGTTCATGTCCAGGTTATAATGTTCTTGAGCCATTGCAATAAGATCAGGATGTGTCGAACCTTCACTCAAAAATAACATTCTCGCTCCTTTGAAATGATCAACCACAAAATTCCAACATTCATCTTTCAACAACCATTCTCCATACACTGCATTTAACTGACGCATCATCTGAAAAAGTCAAAATT
>NC_027756.1:8457178-8457284 GCF_000695525.1 Brassica oleracea var. oleracea | reverse complement strand
TGGTCAACGCAGAGGTTATTTTTGCAATTGACTTTGAAATCTATTATCTGAACGACTGAAAAATAAGTCGTCTACTTTTGTTTGGTTAAAAAAACTCCAAAAAGAT
>NC_027756.1:8446212-8456914 GCF_000695525.1 Brassica oleracea var. oleracea | reverse complement strand
CTGGACGACTTACATGTAAGTCGTCGGGCGGACGACTGAATTATAAGTTGTCTGGGTATAATTAAATATTGAAGTTTTTTTCAATGGCAAAACTAACCTACGACGAATTACATGTAAGTCGTCGGATTTTAATAAAATATTGATATTTTAATTTTCCACCAGACGACTGAAAAATAAGTCATCCAGAAAAGTCAAAATTCCGACAAAATCCAGTCAAATGCAAAACTAACCTATGACGACTTACATGTAAGCCGTCTAGGTTCTTTAGAGATTTTTTTGTAAGCAAACAAAAGCAGACGACTTATATTTCAGTCGTCTCAGAAAACAGATTTCAAAGTCAATTGCAAAAATAACTTCTGCATTGACCAGACGACTTCCAGGTAAGTCGTCTACCTAGGAAGTCGTCTGGACGAACATATCCGGAAAAAACTCGATTTCATATCTTAAATTGGTGAGATAACTTCCTTAGCACACATAAGGCTTCTCCAAGCACACAGAATCTCAAACGAAATTGACCCACCCAGAATCGTTAGCTTCTATGACTCTATGAACCATAAAAAATATAGAATCAAAATCTTTGGTTTTTTAGCTGAATGTGGAGAGAAAGTGAGAGAGATGTTGCGTTTAGTTCATAAGAATGAAGAAAGAAGAAGGGTAAATCGATTTTGGGAGCATTAAGAGGTTCAAATTGGTTGTTCTTGGTGGTTGGGGTATTGATGACAATGACAATCTTGTAATTACTTGAAGATGATGCGGGTGAGAGAGTAAAAATGTCGTTTTCGAAAAGAAAAAAATTGATTGCATTTTCGTGAATTGTATGAACTTGTGGGGTGAATAGGGCAAAATTAATTTTCAAAAAAAAAAAAGTTAGTTTTGTGTTTAACTTTGAGTTTTAGGTCAATTTTGCAAAAAAAACCATAGTTTTTAACGTCATAACTAAGCAACCTAAATATGATATATTACTAATAATAATTAAAATTATGATCTATTAGTAAATTAACAAATAAGAAAAGAATATTATTGTGCATTCATACTAATGCATATCTATATATACATGTAAATGTTTGAACATACATTTAATAATACCTATAATATATTCACTGCTTTGGTCAACGTCAGAAGTAATCAAAGACAATTAATTGTTATCTATATTGTTATATACTCAACTAATTATAAAAGCCTACTATGTCTCTGTACATATTAATATATATTATTTTTCCATCAATTTATTAACATTCCAAACTGTCCATACTCCATATATTATAAATACTTCACCATGTACCTCTAACGTCCATAACATTTCTTCAAACAAAACCCAAGTTTCAGAGAAAAAGGAAAAGATTAAAAATTAAATAATGACAATAAAGAGGTCATCTCAAGCAACATCGATCAAGCAAATCTTAAAGAGATGCTCGAGTCTAGGGAAGAAGAAGAACGTCAACGGTTGCTACTATAATCAAGAAGATGATAGTTTTCCACAAGACGTGCCAAAAGGTCATTTTCCGGTTTATGTTGGACCAAACCGAAGTCGCTACATCGTTCCCATCTCGTGGCTCGAATACTCCGAGTTTCAAACGTTGCTCCGACTAGCCGAGGAAGAGTTTGGTTTTGACCATAATATGGGTCTTATCATACCCTGTGATGAAGGGTTCTTCAGGTCTCTGATCTCCATGTTCAGATAAAGTTCGATCTAAAATATCCAAGAAAGCTGACTAATAGCTACGTGATGACCAGAAGAAGATCCGTGTTAGCAAGGCATCAACCCGCGGGTTGGGTTTTTTTGGTTCTTTTTTTTCTTTCGAAGACGAAAATTTGTAATAGTTGGAGTCTTTTTTCCCTCAAGTCGGCGTGAAAGGTTAGCCGGTGATCTTGAGAGGAGTAGCTAGTTAACTTCTATAAATACGTTGTGATCAATTAAAAAAAAATCTACATGTTCTTTAATAATCCACAATATATAAATGTTCCAAAATCAATAATTCAGGTTTGAATCCGTGTCATTAACTAGGTATGTATATAAACACCTTTCAATATAGTCTCTACTGCCAAATTTTAGCAAAAAAAAAAAAAAAAAAAGTCTCTACTCCAAAAATAGTAGAAAGGGATAATAAGTACGACTATCATAGTTGTCATCTATCAAATTATGATTGTGTATATCAGAATGAAAAAAGGTCAATGTACTTCGGTATGTGTATATACAATATTATCCAAAGTATACTGTATACTTTGACAAAACTCTTATGAATTCGGGTATTGGTAAAACTTAGAATCGAGTTTCATGAATTTAGAAAAAAATATCTAAAGAATTTAAGAGAAATTGTTTAAAATACCATAAGTTGACAGCCACTTTTAAAAAAGACACCCAATCAAAAAATTTCTAACATTTAGGTTTATGGTTAATTGATTATTTCTTAGAGTTTATTATTTAGTAGGTGGGTTGGGTTTGTAAACTTCTATGAATATTTTAATAAGTTATGTTTAAACATTTATTAATTATTTTTAAACATTAAATTTTACGTTTTATAACACTTAAAGTATTTATGAAAATAGGTAAATTTAAAAAGTGGTACCAAACTTGTGGTAAAATTGAAATTCTTTCAGAATTTAAATAAATTTGTCAAATTGTAAGGTATTATGTTTCAAATGCAAGCTATTTCCGTATCTGTTAAAATAAACTAAACCGTTTCAAACAAATAATTCTTTCATTGCGCACATATGCACACATATTATAAATAAGACGAAAATTTGGAGCATGTTTATATATTAGGCCAAATTACCTGTTTGGCAATCTTAGGTTTTATCTTTACTAAATAAAAAGCTACAATCTAAAATATTTTATTCACAAAATATTTGGAACATATCTTTTTATATAATAAAATAAATTATAACAAAATTAAGAAGGTGGCGGAAATACATGTGTCACTTTGACATTTTTCACACAAATTAAGAAAATGGCGGAAATATATGTAAGTTGTTATTAATGATATCTCTCTGACCAATAGTATTTGAGATAAATAAAATTATTTATAAAATCAATGTAGTTTTCAATTAATTTTTAGCTGAAAATAAATATAATTTGCATTGAAATTGTAAAATGATTTTTTTTTAATAAAAAATGTTAAAGTGACAGTTATTGTGAAACATATGGAGTAATAATTGTTTCAAAATAGCATTAATTAATGAGAAAAATAATTAAATGATTTCACTCTAAATCCTTATCCTAATCTTATTTGTTAAATATTAAACCTTAATCATTAAATCAAAATAATATATATATATATATATATATGATAATTGTGAGGATTCGGTGACCGAAGTCAGTCGAGTAATTCCACGAATCCCGTATCATCCACGTATTCTTATCATTTAAAGCAGTTCGGGTAGCCAACGGATATCGAACTGCGGGATAGCCATATCGAGGTTATCTCTCAAGCACCACTAGCCCAACCTATTGATTTATATATATTTAATTAGTTAATATTATTTTGAGAAAACTTTTTCTTATATGCTATTTTGGAATAAATATTTGTTTAGTGTTATTCTAGAGTGGTTCTCAAATATTTTATTCTTTTTTTATTTAGTAATACAATTCTCGAACTATCAGTTACCGTATGTTTCATATTTCTACGGTGTGTCTGGTGAACTCAAAGTAACTGAGAGTAATTTAAATAGGGTAACAAAGAGAAAAATTAGCCCTTTCTCAAAAAAAACAAACAAAGAGAAAAATGGTAAGCAACGAAGATATTTTTGATTACTTAAAAATAAACAATATGCTTTACTTGAACATAAATGAGAGTAAAACAAATAAAATATGATTAATTGTTTTCATCTAATTAATAAAATATATGTTAAACTGGTGAAAACTTTTTCTGCGCCATAAAATTCTCGCTATTGATACAAACACTTGATGTACATTAAACTAAAGAGATCATGGATCAACACTTTTGACTTGGTGATTGTGGTCGGATGGTAAGAATGCGGGGCTGGGACGCTAACACGTTTCAGCTTTGATCCATCTGTTGCGCGAAACTAAGTCACAATTATCCTGATACTTAACATGGACCCATGCCTTAGAGCCTGTTTGAATGCCCGGAGAGAGGAACTTTCCGTGGGCTACACCTCACATTGAGAATTAGTCTGGGTCTTTCCATGGGTTTAGAATATCCCCAGATTAATAAAAAAAAGGTCTACCAAACACAACTATCTTATTAAAACTCAAGTACAAATTATGTTTGTTTGGAAATATAGATATCAATTTTTTTTTAAAGTTCGTTTGGAAACATAGATTGCAACTTTAAAAAAAGTTTGTTTGGAAACATGGATTGCAGTTTTAAAGAAAAAAAAAGAGGTTTGTTTGGAAACATATATTACAGTTAAAAAAAAGGTTTGTTTGGAAACATAGATAGTATACTACAAAAAAAGAAGAGTAATGGACTTATATTTTTAAGAAAAATTAGAAGTCTATTATATTATGAGAAACTATCGATTTGGTACCTAATCGGATTCGGTTCAGGTCTGTTTGGGTTTCGGATTTCTGGGGTCAAAGATTTCAGCCCCATTCGAATATTTCTAAATTTCAGTTCGGGTTCGCTTCGGATTTTTGCGGGTTCAATTCGAGTTCGGATAACTCATTTAAATTAATTTTAAAATTTTTAAATTCATTATAATCTTTAAATTTCACAAAAACTATAAACAAAATAATATATTAAATATAAATTTGAATAACATATGTCATGATACCTAAACTTAACATATAAATTAGTTTAGTGCAAATATTTGGATAGAGAATCAATAATTATTTTAAATATTTTTGGTGTTTTAAGTATACTTTTACTTTGATATTTACAATTGATTATTTGTATATATTTTCAAGTATTTAAACCAACTTAAAAGTATCATGTATATTCTAGATGTTTTTATATACATTACATCTAAAAATAATTAATATATAAGTATATAAATCTATTTCGAATACATTCGGGTACCCGAAATACTTCAGTTTGGATCGGATTCGATTTCAGTTTTCCAAAAACCAAAATTGAATAATTCAGATATTTAATCAATTTCGGTACGGGTTTGATACTACTTTTTGGATTTGGATCGATTTGGTTCTTCAGATTCAGATATTTTTTTCAGCCCTAATATTATTGACATGAAAAGGAAATAGAAACATATTTTTTTAAAAAAATATACCTGCGCGGGGGCGCGGATCAAATTCTAGTTCCCTTTATTTATAAGCCCTTAACTCAGTTACAAAATATAAAAGAATCTTCCGTAACATATTTGTTTAGTTAATTAATTTGATGTGTCATTATCCTTGGAAATTATGTATTTGATAAAATACTCAGTTACAAAAGATAAAATAATCTTCCGTAACATATTAGTTTAGTTAATTAATTTGATGTGTCATTATCCTTCCCGAAATATAAATTATGTATTTGATAACATCCATAACCACTGAACTATCATGTCATACAGAATTAAATTGGTATAATGTCATACAGAATTAAATCATGCAAGACATGTTTACTCATAGGCCTGGGCGTTCGGGTAACCGTTGGCATTCGGATCGGGTTTTTCGGATTTTGGTTCTCTTTTATAACACCTACAAGGTCCCATTCTAGTAGATTTGCAAGTACGGGCCGGGTTCGGATATAACACGTTGGGTTCGGATCGGTTTTGTATCACATCATAGAACCCATAAAGTAATCTCATATATCATTCGGATTCGGGTTATATCGGATCGGTTCGGATATACCCGAAATAAAATCTAAAATTTAAAAGTAAAACATAAGAAATATATATTTATTTATATATAATTAAGTATTTAAGATAGTTAATTAAAATTTAAATACTTATTGTTAGATAACATATCAAAATAAATATGAAATTGAATATTTGAAGTATATATTCATGTTTCATATAATTATATTGTATATTATTTTGGACATTCAGATCGGTTTCTTCGAATATTTTTTTGGATTTTTCGGTTTTTTCGGTTTTACGGGTTACCCTTTCGGGTTCGGTTAATAACACTTCGGGTTCGGATATGTTTTGTACCACCTTACAAGACTCATTCGGGTATTTTTTACATTTCGGACCAGATATGAATCGGGTTTTCGGTTCGAGTTCGGTTCGGATTTCATGTTACAGATATTATGCCCAGGCCTATTTACTCACATTAATCTCCTTCATACCTTAAAATGTTTTTTCTTTTCAACAATAGATCAGATGAAGTGGATACAAGTCATATATTGTATATAGTTTTGACTCTCTCTCTCTCACTTAGTCTCTCATTCTTGGTCATTCTTGTATATTATAAAAATGTTCACATGTCTAGTTCAACAAGCTCATAACTATCACCTTGTCTGGGTTTTACATTGCAAGAACATGAAACTAAAATACTAAGACCAAACAAAGGTGCATTGTCTGGTCTGCTCAAAAACTTGCCCATAGTTCCAGTTTTGATCTTGAGTTTATGCATTGTCTTCTCGACATTGATGTGTACATGTTATAAATGCTAGTTAACGATATAAAAATATTACTATTTTAATGTATTATTTATTCTCTCCAAATATTGTTGTTATTTTGGTGTTTATGCATCAAACATGATAACATTGTTGACATCATAGATTTGAAACGATTACATTTCTTGTACTGCGGTAAGAAAGCCACTCTTGTTGTCGGAAATGTCCTCCCGCTTAGAGCTATTCCTGAAGGGGCTGTTGTCTGCAACGTCGAGCATCATGTCGGTGATCGTGGTGTGCTCGCTAGAGCTTCTGGAGATTGCGCTATCGTTATCTCTCACAACCCGGATAATGATACTACTAGGTTTGTGTCTGCTATCCAGGAACCATTATGTTGAGATTGTTTGGTGAAGATCTTTAGTCTTTTAGATGCTTATCACATTTGGCCTGCCGGTTCGGATAGAAATTCAATTTTTTGGTTCAATTGGATTATTTTGACTTGAAGTTTACTTGGTCCGGTTAGTTTGGTTCGGAATCGTGGTTTAGATTTGTTATGGTTTGATTAGAATTTATAAAAAAAAAACGAATTAACCTATTGCTGAAACAAACTGATAACCGAACCCAAAACCCAAATTTTTGGTTTGCCCGGTTCGGTTATTTTGGTGAAAATTAAATTTTGGAGTCAGTTTGCCAAAGATTCTACTTTTGATACTTGATTTGGCACAATATTGAATTGATTATATGTATTGACAAGATCAAGTTGCCATCTGGATCGAAGAAGATTGTCCCGAGTGGATGCAGGGCCATGATTGGTCAAGTTGCTGGTGGTGGAAGAACAGAGAAGCCGATGCTCAAGGCAGGAAACGCGTACCACAAGTACCGTGTGAAGAGGAACTCATGGCCTAAGGTTCGTGGTGTGGCTATGAATCCAGTGGAGCATCCTCATGGAGGAGGTAACCATCAGCACATTGGTCACGCGAGTACGGTTAGGCGTGATGCACCACCAGGACAGAAGGTTGGTCTTATTGCTGCTAGGAGAACTGGTCGTCTAAGAGGTCAAGCTGCTGCTTCTGCTGCCAAGGCTGACTAGATTTTCATTAAGATATATATTTGTTTGAGTTTTGCTGGTGTTTCCTTTTGGTCTTTGGTTGCGTTCTTAAAATCTTTGTCTAGAGTCTGTTTCTCTCTATCGATGCTTATATTATGCATTTGCAAATTTCATTTCCCAAATCTCTCGTCATTAAAATCAAGACTTGTTTAATATCTGACTAAGAAGAGATCAGGTAGATAGAGTATGAGAAGCTGAGCTTTCCATCAAGGACACAAATAGAATAGTCAAACTGCATCTAACCGCTGGACCTTTCTCCAAATCTCTTCACTATTTCGACATTGGCAAATTCGCCGCTACGTGAGCTGTACATGCTTTATTTCGCGTGAGCCGATTGTTGGGGTTTAGTATGCCTGGGCATTGAGGTCGGGTTGTTGCGGATCCGGATTCTTCGGGTATAAGAATTTAGAATCCGATAGGGTAATTTGAAATTTTCAGTTTGGGTCTTCTCGGGTCCGAGTCAGGTCGGGTTTTAGATAGTTGGACCCAATAAGATAATTATAGTTTGTCAATTCGGATTCGGTCCGGTTACGGATCGGGTTCGGTTCGGGTCATGTCGGGTCAAACATAAAAAATACCTAAAACACACAGAAAAATACCTAAAAATATTTAAATACTCAAAAAATATGATAATTTTTATCTAAAATCCGATCCGGTGACATGAAAAATATCTGAAATTTTATCTGATTATCCGAATTATATTTTTGAAAATCTAATTTTTTTTTATCAGAAACCCAAAACCAGTGTTTTTAAAACCGGACCGGAAGCTGAACCGAAAATATTTTGGGTCACGGTTCAATATGGTTCGACCGGGTCAAACCTGGTTCAATAATATGGTTTAATATTTTTTTAGTATGTAAATATAAAAGTAATATTAGTAAACATGATGCATAGTTAAAATAATAATCAATTTTGAACATAAAATATTATAAATATAAATTAGTTTTTTGTTTATATGGATGGTTTATAGATTTTTGATAGTTTTAGTGGTTTTTATTGGTTTAATAATTTTGAAATATAATCCGGCTATGTGGCCGGTTCATGGTCGAACCAATTACTAGACCAACCCGGCTATATAACCGGTTCATGGTCGAACCCGGTCCAACTATCGGGTCGGTACGGTTTTAAAAACACTGCCCAAAACCATACCCAAAAACTAAAATTTGAAACTTAAAAAAATACCCATAATACCAAAAATAAACTGAAGCATCCATATAAACCTAATATATAGTAGAAGTTTCGGGTTTTCGGATACTCCACTCGGGTCTCGGGTTCGGATCGGGTAGAATCCTTCACAACAAGATCCAATAGGATAAAAAGATCGGATCCGGGTAAAATGCCCGGGCCTAGAGTTTAGTTTACAAAGCAAATTTATTTTGGTTCGATCGCTTTTAGTTTGGTTCATTATAGCGGACAACCAAACCGAACCGCAAATAAATTATCAAAAAGAAAAAATCATACAAAGGAGGACCCTTCTGAATAAGACAGAGGGACTTGAAGACTTTTCAGGTTGGCTAATGAATTTCAGGAGTGACTTTTGAGCGACTCAACAAGGCTTTCATTCATGTGGAGAGGTTCGACAGTTAGAGAAGACGACGGACTCTGTAATTGGCTTCATCACAGATGACAATCCTTTCCTTGTCTCCTTTCGCGATCCTCTTCTTATACATCTCTCTGCTCGACAAGACCGTATCCATCAGATTATCGAATCAGATCTCAGATCCCGTCGTTGATTCTCCCGATCGTCCCTTGAAATCGGCTGTCTTCGCTCTGGGAAGCTTCTGGCGATCGGAGACGGCGTTCGGCTGTATAAACGGCGTCGTGCGAACGACAGCCGGTTACTCCGGGGGAACGAAGGTGAATCCGGAGTATAGAAAGCTGGGTGATCACGCCGAGTCTGTTCAGGTTCCTAGTCTGAGCTTTGATCTCACCATGTTGTTCGATTTGGTATTTATAGATTATCTTATTATTAGGTTTGTGTGAGTCACAGGTTGAATATGATCCAAGGGTAGTTGGTTATCGTCAGCTCTTAGATCTATTCTGGTCTAGTCATGATTCCAGACAAGTGTTTGGACAAGGCCCTGATGTCGGTAATCAATACAGGTAACTACATTTTCTTGAGTTATCTGAATTAGTACAAAAGCTTAAAAGATCCGAATCTTTTTTTTTTTTTGACACAGATCCATTATTTTCACTAATTCTACGGAAGAGTTGAGGTTGGCTACTATTAGCAAAGAAAGAGAGCAGCTTAAATCAAGAAGCAGCATCGTCACTACCCAAATTCAACAGCTAGGAACGTTTTATCGCGCTGAGCCTGACCATCAGGTTCATCTTTATCTTCCATTTGCTTTAAACAACAACTCCTTCAGCTGTTAATCCATTGAGTTTCTGTGATTTTGAATACGTAGAAGTTTGAGCTGAAACAGCATCCATTCCTTCTTCAGCTCATTGGAAACATGGCAGAAGAAGAGCTCGAGAGATCAGCTCTAGCCACAAAGCTAAACGGTTATGCAGCAGAGCTCTGCCCACCAAGAGTCCAGAAACAAATTGACTCTAGAGTAAACGAGATTATTAGAAAAGGTTGGCCGGTCTTGAAAGACATCTAATATGGCCCTGTTTGTTTCTTCATTTAGATGAATCCATTCAGCTGATCCATCTATGTGCTCCATCTAAATGATCCATTCAAATTTTTGGTCATGTTTGTTTCTCCATTTGGATGAGTCATTTGAATGAACCATTTGAATGAATTTTATGTTTGTTTCTCCATTTAGATGAATCATTCAAATGAGTTTAATAACCAAATTACATATATACCCATGTTTTGATTTAATCATATATTTGATATCAATTTTAACTACAGAAAATTTTATTATTCATTCTAAAATATATTTACACTGAAATTATTTTAAAATTAGCATTTTGACATTTATAAATTTTTATTTCATATAAATTTCATATAACTTTATTTATAAAATAGACTCAAATTTTAATAATTTTTTAATAAACTTTCAAACAACTCTAAGTAGATATTCAAATTTTAATAAACTTTCAAACAGTTCAAAGTAGATATTCAAATAAAGTAGATATTCAAATGCCAACAATAATGTTTATAAAACTGAAATTTAAAAAA
>NC_027756.1:8436518-8445225 GCF_000695525.1 Brassica oleracea var. oleracea | reverse complement strand
TGAGGTGAGAGCTTCAAGCTCCTTTCATGGTGGCTAGAGAGAAACTGAGATTTGAGTTTGTCGCAGAGAGAAAGCTACGACGGAAAAAAAATGAAATTAGGTTTGTAATATTTGAGTTTTTTCAAGGGCAAAATCGACATTTGGATATTTCGACTGAATCATCTCCATCTAACTGCTTCGTTTCGGTTCATTCAACTGAACCATCTCCATCCAACCTAATTTTCGAAAATCATTCAACTGATCCATTCGAATGAGTGATGTTTTTTTGTGTCCAAACGAACAACGCGCTCAGCTTCAGCCAAATGATTCAGTTGAACGAAGAAACGAACATGGCCTATATATGTCACCTGATTCTCCTCGTCTTGGTTTCGATTGATAGTATCTCGAATGTAAGTTTTGGTTCATTCTTTTGCCCAGGAATATTGGTTGTATACTTATCGCAGCAATGTTTGCATGTGTTGTCGTCCTTATCACTCGCATAGAATAAGGTTCTTTGTTTCCCTGTAAACAGATTATTTGGACGTCCATCTTCTATCTTATTAAAGTTATTTAAATATTATTTGAAATTAACTTTTACCTCATGTGTTATTTGCAAAATCAACTAATAAAAATCATCCCACTTTTAGACAATTACACATAATTTAAATACTATTTATTTCTTCAGTTTCATAAAAAAATGTCATTTAAAAACAATTTACGGTGATATTTATGATAATTAAATCATTTCTTAGATCAATGCATTTTACTGTTATTATTCATTTGGAAATAAATATTAATTGTATTGAAATTTTAAAACGACATTTTTTTGTAGCAAGCAAAATGTCAAAGTAACGCTTAAAAAAACAGAAAAAATATATTTAATAAATATAATAATTAGTTAGAAACATTTAAATAATTTATAAAAAGAAATTAAAAATATATATTACGAAGTGTTTTGAAGGTTAAATACTTCAAATATTTAATTTGCATAAACTAAATTTAATAGACGAATTAGCTTATTTGTATTTGTATAATATAGAAGTGCATTTGTTTAAATTAAAATTAGTTATGTTATGAATAAGTTATCTAATACAATAAAGTTGCCTTGAGTCTCTCCTCATGAATCCACGTCATCTATTAGCATAGGGCATTTGTTGACACCTGTCGTGCTCTCTTTAATAACTATCAAGTATCGAACTAAAAATCTAATATTAGGCTTTTCAAATAATCTAAACCCAGAAAAAACTAAAATTTTAAGCCCACCAACAATGTGCAGATCAGAGTTCTTCTCTGCTCTGCGTAGCCCCCCTCGAATCTGATCCCCTTCATTCTGGTGACGGAATAACTCCTATTGATGATGGGTGCAATCAATTAACCCCACTATCTGTTCTTCAATGCCGACTTCTCACCTCCCACATCAACGGATGCTACTATATCAAAGTGCTCATGAGAAATCACAAATCTTCTTCAAATTATAGTAGCCTAAAAACCCTAGAAGAGTACCATAAGAATGCAGTTGTTACACGTTTTCTGCGGTTTTGGGAGGCTAGGAATGTGAAGAAAGGACGAGAGCTCACGTCTTCCTCGATGAGAAGGTAACCATTAATCAACTTCGTTAGCTGTATTTGTTCCATATTTCTGCTTCATCTCTCGAAAGCTGGGAATTGAAAATCAACTTAATATTTTGCAGTCTACGCTGGTCCAAGGGTCAATTGGTGCTTATAGACTAAACCGGTCCTTACAAAAAAACTTATACCATAGCAAATCTAAATGTTTCTCTTACAGTTCCCTGATTTCTTGCATAACATATGCTCTGTTTTCTTTGTGTATGTAGCTATACTTAAAGGATTCTCAGTTCAGAGAAGGGGACAGAGCAGAGTATCAGTTCAGAATGACAGCTACTGTACTCGACAATGTAACTCAGTTAAGTTTCTTCGACTTCAGCTGTCATTTTCAATACATGTGCTTAAGCTGGACGGTTATGTTCGTTCTCCTCCTCGCTCTCTTCCCAACCAGTAGGGTAACAGTAAATGACTGATGCTTGGAAGTTAAAAGTGATTGAGCTTGAGCTGAAAAGTGAAAAACTGGCCAACTATCGTCTGTAGGCATTGTGGGAGAGCTGCGTGCAAGGGAACTTCTACACCTGCACCCTGTGCCCAGAATCTCTTACGGCAACCAACGTCCGCCTGTTCAGCGTTTTGTAGACCAGGTTGTGTTGTATCTGGATTCAAAATTAAAATGCTCAAATAAATCCAACTCTAACCTTCATAAGTCCACGCTGAGAAGGTGATGATCACCCGACATGCCTGGTGCTGTCAGCAAAACTAAACAGCCTACTTCTAAGCTGAACAAGAGTGGACCAGAGAACAAGACAAAAGCTGGTGACACATGTTGAATGCGAAAAATCCTGCTAATTGCCAGTTTAATGATTGCAACTTCTTTGATTATTTTGAACCAAGCGTGTGTATATAATTCATTTTGTTTCAACAATACTTCTTCTTCTTTTTCGTGAGGAAAACAAATAGTAGTATTTTATCATTAATTAACTGAGTAAGAAAAATATTTGTTTAATTCATCTAACACAAAAAATACCTTAGAATGAAAAAATTAGCAAAATCGTTTTCACAGTAATAAAAAGGTGAGGAAAACAATCATAAGTAAATAAAAAATAGTGCCACCCTTTACATCAACATTATACGTCCCCCATCATAGCCTAAATTTGCAAACATGTAATTTTGTTCAGCATGGACAACTGTATTGTTATGGATACATATGATAGAAAACACCTTCAATAAAATATCAATTATGACCCATTTATTTGACAAAACCACAGATAAAATCTAAACAATGAACATGGATTCAAATGTTAAGTACACGAACATAGTGAATCAAATGTAAAATAAATATATAGTAGCTTACGCAATAACTAACTCTGTAACTACAACCTATAGAAAAAAATAAGAGTAATAAACATTAAAACAACACGGA
This sequence comes from Brassica oleracea var. oleracea, assembly GCF_000695525.1. Lineage (NCBI taxonomy): Eukaryota > Viridiplantae > Streptophyta > Magnoliopsida > Brassicales > Brassicaceae > Brassica > Brassica oleracea. Next base: position 8,442,258 of record NC_027756.1, on the reverse strand, counting down.
CATACAATTTCTTTGCCAAGCATCATAATTTTTGTATAACGTTGATATTTATCTATATGGTATAATAATAGGAAAAAACTCTATCATGATTTTTATATTAAAATGAAAGTAAAAAAGACAAATATTTGCATAGTTTGGATGAACTCAGTAAAATACAAACAACCAGACAAAAATACATAAGTGTAACATGATTGTACATAACTAAAGTAAAAAAATAAAAATAAAATTAGCGTTTTCAGCATAAAGCAAAATTGAACACTGCTATCTTTCGAACCATTTTAGATACCGTATTATTAATTTAGCTAAATGCAACGAGTCTAAGATCTAATCTTCTTACATTCAACAAAAAGCGATCCCTTGAATTTATAATTCACAAATATAACCAAACAAAGGAACTACAAATAAAAATAAATATCACTGAAATAACTAACGAATATAACCAAAAATGTATATTAAAAATAACAATATAAATTTAGCAAAAAAAATATATCTCATTATTTGTTCGTTTATAATGTTATTTTCAGTCTATACTCTTTTTTAAATGCTTCATAAATTAATATATATTCATATAAAAAAATACAAATTCCCGCCCGTAGGGCGGGCCAACCTCTAGTTGTATATAAAATGATAGATTTTAGAACAAACCTTATGTAGGGTAAACCTTTAAATTTACCTCATCCTTTAGGACCAATAAAAGTAACACATAGATTATTAATTAAAAAAATATTAAATTAAATAAAAAATAGTTAAAAAAATAAAAATGCTAATTTTAACGACGCTAATACCACTAGCGAAACCCTAAACCCTAAATCTTAAATTCTAAACTCTATACCCTAAATTCTAAACCCAAATCCAAACCCCTAAACCCAAACCTTATACCCTAAACCCTAATCCTAGACCATAAACCAAAATTATATACCTTAAACCTAAAAAATAGACTATAAACCTAAACCCTATACTCTAAACCCAAGTCTTAGACCCTAAACCCAAATCTTAGACCCTAAACCCAAACCGTAAACCTTAACCCAAACCCTATAGCATCTAAGGTTGGGGTTTTGGCTTAGGGTTTACCGTTTGGGTTTTGGGTCTAGGATTTGGGTTTAGGGTATAAGTTTTGAGTTTAGGATTTACGGTTTGGGTTTAGGATTTATCGTTTGGATTTATGGTTAATTTAGGGTTTACCGTTTGGGTTTTCGGTCTAGGATTAGGGTTTAGTTATAGGTTTTGGGTTTAGGATTTACGGTTTGGGTTTAGGATTACCGTGGTTTATAGTCTTGTTTTTGGGTTTAGGGTATATAATTTGGGTTTAGAGGTTTGGATTTGGGTTTAGGGTATAGGGTTTGAGTTTAGGGTTTGCATTTGGGTTTAGAATTTAGGATATAGGGTTTAAAATTTAAGATTTAGGGTTTAGGGTTTAGCTGGAAGCGTTAGCGTCGTTAAAATTAGCGTTTTTATTTTTTGTAGCTATTTTTTATTTAATTTAATATTTTTTAATTAATAATCTATGTATCACTTTGATTGGTTTTAAAGAGTGGGGTGAATTTAAAGGTTCATCCAAGGGGTTGAACCTAAGTTATGTCCTAGATTTTAATAGATTTACATCCGATAAGTTTATCATTGAAATTTATCAAAATCTTATATCAGAATAATACACTTTTAAATTTTCTTTATTGCAAAAAGAATAATACACTGAAAAGAAAGGACAAATCTTAAAAATATCACATTTCTAAGTTTATATCACAAAAATAGTACTCAAAAACTAAAATGACCAAAATAGCATTTTATCTTTTGAAAATTTTAATTTTTTTATTTTTCAAAATTTGAAATCTTATCCCAAAACCTCATTTCTCAACTCTAAACCCTAAACCCTAAACTCTAAACCCTAAATCCTAAACCCAGCATTTAACTCTAAACCCTAAGTTTGTGACTTTTGATAAAACATTAAGTGCTATTTTTGTGACTTTTGACCTTGAGTGCTAGTTTGGGAACAAAAACTTGATTTAGTGCTATTTTTGTCTTTTTCTCGAAAAGAAATCTATTTCTAATTTAAAAAAAAAAATCAAGGAAAATATGAAAGTAAGTTATAGATGCCTAATCGTTTTAATCTATCTTTCTTTACTAACCATTTGGGAATTCGTTTGATTTGCTTCATAGTTTGCGATATCCAACCTTTATAAATTTCAAATTTGAAAAATGTCAAAACCAATCAAGAACAACTTCAAACTCGAGGCTTTTTATGTAGTAGTAAACACACAATTCACAAATGATTATGTGGAGACATCAGACAAAAATCGCGAATGTGGAATAAATCTTATACTAGTATTAAAATCAAGAAATATCTACGGAAAAAAAAGGAAAAAGAAAACATCTAAGAACCACCTATACAGTAGCAAAGACATTAAGGACAAGTTTATCGGAGGTGATTAGGAAATTTTTTAGGGGAAGAAGTCCCACAAAAACATAAAAGTCGGTAACAAAAAGCCCATATTAAGAATCGACTATTGTTGGGGTTTTGTACTGTTTGCGGATCTCGTTGACACGTGATAACCCGCAATTAGTACATTTTTTTAAAAATAAAAAAATTTTAAAAACTCATTAAAAATTTTATAGGATAAACATAATCTAATTATCCCTAATTTCTTAGAAGGTTTTTACACTAAAAGAGGTAGTCTCCTCCACAAATTTGCTAAGAGTCGGTCAAAAAAAACGTGAGTTAAAAACCAACTTTGTTCTGTTTTTTGAACTGTTCACGGGTTCTACTAACATGTAAGGGCCTACAATTAGTTTTATTTTATTTTATTTTTTTTAAATCAGCCAAAACGGAAAAAAAAAATTTTAAGGAGGCCAAAAAATGTTTAACCGATAATGATGGTCGAAGTGTGTTTTCTACTTTTCTCCCAGAAACACATCAAATTTGCCACGTGTACGTTCCAGATTCATCCTAATACACGTAACAGATCCTTCAGCAAAACTTATAACCAACAAAAAAGAAACACGTGTTGATTTCTCAGTGCTATATATACTTTACTGCCAGTGCTGAAAAAGCAACAGATAAGCACGAACAAAACAATCATCTTCCATCTTAATCCTCTGTCTTGTTTCGCAAGTGTTCCCTCTAATGGCGAAAGAGAAAAACGAGACTCCGACGGTGAAGAAGACTCCTATGGCGTCAAAAGAGAAACCAAAGAAGCTTAAAAAACCCAAAACCACCACTCATCCTCCATATTTTCAGGTAAAAGAAAAAAATATTTTTATTTTGTTTTCTTGAAAAATATATTTTTGTTTTTTTTTTTAAATTTTCTGTCTCTGTTTCTTGATGAAGATGATAAAAGAGGCTTTGATGAATCTGAAAGAGAAGAACGGGTCAAGCCCTTACGCTATAGCAAAGCAGATAGAGGAGAAATACAAACCTCTACTCCCTGAGAATTTCCGTAAAACACTTTCTCTGCAGCTTAAAAACTCTGTCGCTAAGGGTAAGCTCGTGAAGATCAGAGCCTCGTACAAGCTCTCAGAGACCACCACGAGGACAACGAGGCAGCAGCAGAAGAAGAAGATGGAGACTCGGTCGAAGAAGACTGTGAGCAAGCCAGAAATGGTGACGACGAAAAAGAAGAGGAAAGCAAAGAAGCCAAGACAGCTTAAGTCGATCAAGTCTCCAGGCTCTAAGAAGGTCTTGAGAGCTTCCGCTTCTTGATCAACAAGAAAGACAGAAGAAGAGTGTGTGTGTGTGAATATGAAGAATAAGGGTTTTCTCTCTGTAAAATAGTTGACTCTGTTTTTTTTTTTTGGTTTCGGTGCGTCTCCTTTAGGGCTTGTAAGGGTAAGGAGTCTAGGTATGTGTATAAACTACGCACTTGTCAATATAATATATGCAATAATTTGTGGTTGTATAGCCCTACGACTGTGGAGAGACAACACCTTCTTACCCTTCTCGTCTCTTAGAAATTAGTACCTACGTTCTTGTGTTACACTTTATGTTTGCGATGAATATAAATCTGATCCAGCGGAAAAACGTCTTTCTTCATTCCATTAAACACACACAAATTCGCTAGAATCTGAACCCACTGCCACATGATTAAAAGTCATACGCTCTACCAAGCGTCCATGTACTGTGCACATAGACAAACTAAACAATGAGTGCTAGGTTGTTTCTGTACAATTCTCGTCGCCTCTGCTACTCGATGTGCTGGTACGAAGCTCTCTCTAACAACTCAGTCCACGAGATAATCTCAAGGGGTTTCAATCTAAAAAAGGGATTGACTGAAGAAGCTCTCTCTATACCTGCATAATTCCCTGTCGGGAGAAGTTAAGAATACGCAAACTGGATCAGTAAAAATCGCAAGAAAGATTGTGTATTGGTTGAAATTTGATTTTTTTTTTTCTAAAACTGTTGAAAAATTCGAAGTAAACATAAAAGTAAAAAATATTAAAGTAAGGATAAAATAAACTTTCATAAAGTAAACATATAAAGTAAATATTGGGGATAAATAATTTATTAAATTATTTTTTATGCTTAAATAAAAACCAGACATTCTTCTCTTGATTAAACTTTTAGTATTTGGATTGCGTTTTTCTGCTCTCGATAAAACAAATTAAAATAAAATTTCCATTAAAATAGATTTTTTTTCTTCATATTTTAATGTTTTTAAATATCTAATTCGATCCTGACTACAATAACCTATAAAAGAAAATTTTAAACCCTAAAAGAAGGGAATCAACTATTCCACATATAGAATATAGAGACATACAATTAGAAAAATATGTTTGTGCTCTATTGATCAATAAAATATTACTTTTGGATTACAAAAAAAGTCAAACTCTCTCTGACACGCTTACCAATGCAGAATCGTTGGGTTCTTCCTGGTTGTGCTTCCGCCGTGCAACCTTCGTCTTCAACATCCGGAGATGTTCTCCTCCCCCCTCCCTTCCCCCCTGACCCGCCTGATCCTTCCTCCCCTCTTCCCCCACCTTTCCCCCCCACTTGCCTCAACTCCTCCACCCTCTCGCTCTGAGATTCGTAGATCTCGTTTATCAAACTCTCCCCTTGATACTGTTATGGCTCAAGCTTTGGATTCATCTCCAGCTCTAGCCATCTCTGAAACAACTACTCAGTTTGGCTCTTTAGCTGAGATTGCATCTACTCTTACTATTCCTGCTACAGGAAACCCTAGCTCAAACTCCCACTCCCCAAGTACTAGCTCTTCCCCTCATCAGGAACAACTTAGTCCTTCACTAGTTGAACCCACCTCCACCATTCTAAAGATTCTCCCACCAAAACACCTTCGCCTTAACCCCTCTCCCTCAAATACCTCCACCAGTAACCACGCTTCTACCTCTCAACCTTCAAAAGTTCCCCCCATAATCTCTGATCCCAAAACTCTCCCGCAAGTTCCCTCCACTACAAGAAAACATAATCTTAACGAGGGCGGTTTTCCTCGTTATTTCGTCGTAAAAGAGGCTTTACGACGAATTAGCGAGGAAACGCGTTTGCTCGTTACACGTCCGTCGTAACACATATTTCCTCGCTAATTCGTCGTAACTTAGCGAGGAATATATTTCGTCGTAAAGACGAAGTAGAACGATTCGTCGTAAAGACGTCGCTACAATTCCTCGTAAGGACGTCGCTACAATTCCTCGTAAATAACTCGAAAACAGTTCCTCGTAATCTACACGTAAATACCTTGAAAGATTTTCCTCGCAAAATACACGTAACAACCACGAAATGATTTCCTCGTAAAAT
>NC_027756.1:8405934-8431816 GCF_000695525.1 Brassica oleracea var. oleracea | reverse complement strand
ATCCATATTTATAGGAAAATTCGAATCTGGTAGTTGTAATTTTGCTATGAATTTACGACGAAAATTAATTAGGTGGGCAAAAAAAACGTGTAACACCTATAAAGTTGGTGGATTCAAAAATTTCCTCGCTAAATACACGTAAACTATTCCCTCGTAAATACCACGCAAAGTTTACGTCGTATTTACGAGGAAATAGTTTTTCCTCGTAAAATACTCGTAAAGTTACATCCACTTTACGACGAAACAGTTTTGTCGTTACGTTACGAGGAAATAACGATGACTTTAGTTTTTCACGTAAATTCGTTGTAAACTCGACGCAAATTTACGAGGATTGTTTTTCCTCGTTAATTTTCGTCGTTAATCATGTGTTTTCTTGTAGTGCTCACTCCCATCCCTTCCTCCCCCAGCCCAAACTGCCTCGCTTCCCAATCCCCTTCCTCAGACCCATACCATTTCTCCCTCTCTTGTAGAAACTCTTCGACTGAGAGGTGATAAATCTCTCAAGTGACTGGCTCCTGCTTCTTTTTCTGAGACTGGACGGCCTCGTGTGCTCATCCCTGATTCAGTTTTCCAAAAGGGGGCAGAGCTTCACAAAGACTTTATAGTTTGTTACTTTAACGGGTGCCCTCCACCATTTAAACATATCCAAAGCGTCCTTAGTCATATGTGGGGTAAAGGCAGGAGACTTGAGATGCATAATAACCCCTTGCAACGCTCAGTGCTGGTTAGAATTCCCAATGATTACCTCAGACTGAAGATATTGGATAAAAACATATGGTACGTGGGAGATTCAATGTTCCATACCGCCCAATGGTCATCAGTGCATTCCTCCTCCACGCCTCCTCTCAGCTCGATAAAGATCTGGGCTCATCTCACCGGTGTTCCTCTTGACCTGCGATATACTCAAGGTCTTAGTCTGGTAGCAGGGTTAATTGGAGAGCGCAAAGAAACAGATGATTTTACTTTGAACCTTGTCAGCCTTACCTTATCTCATGTTAAGGTTGAAGTTGATCTAACTAAGCCTCTCCCGAATGTCGTTGAATTTGAAAGACAGAGTGGTGAAGTTGTTGAGGTTCAAGTCGACTACCCCTGGCTGCCTCCAAAGTGTTCCCATTGTAGTGAGCTGGGTCATGTAGTTTGCAACTGTCTGCTTTTCACTCCTCCTAAGGAGCCTGCTGCCAGAGCTCCTGGTGAAAAAGCAAAGCAAAAAACATCAGACTCCTCAAAAAAGACAACTATCCCTTCTGCTAAGACAAAACAATATGTTGTTAAGAAAACTATGCCACCCATCATTACTGACCCCCCTCCTGTTCCTCAATCCATCTCTCTCCCTACTAGCCCCTCAGCCTTCAAAACTCCCTCTTTTGCCCATCCCTCTGCCCTTAAATTCCCTATATCCACCACTGAAAGTCCTTCTGACAAACCTCTTAAACCCTCACTTAAAAGAACCCGTTCTTCACCCACCTTTTCACCCTCTGCGCCTCCAAAAATATCCTATCAATCATCAAAACCTGCCTCTTCCCTTCCTTTCCCAGATGTTGGTACCTTGCGTTATCTCCAAAACTCTCCTTTCATTGAATCCCCCCAAAAAACCCTTTTCTCCCTTTACTTCTTGTTGTTGATTCTCTCCAGTCTATTGGGGAACCCTCTTTTTCCTCCTAATGAGTGCGAAACTTTTTTTTTGGAACCTCCGTGGTTTAAATGATCCGGCGAAACATCAGACATTTTTGGATTGGCTCTATAGCCACAGACCCATTTTTGGTGCTCTTCTTGAAACACATAATAAGGAACTAGCTCTTCCCCGCTTGATGTCTACCCTCTGTAGAGATTGACATTATTTTTCAAACCACCTTTCTGATGATAATGGAAGAATTGTGCTTATTTAGAAGGACCCAGCTAAAGTCAGAGTGATCTCTCCATCAAAGCAGATGGTCACTTGTGAACTAGAGCTACCAAATTGTTCCCCTACCATCTACTATGTTGTTTATGCATCTAACCTCACTGAAGAAAGAATAGACCTCTGGGCTGAGGTTTTGGACTTGCAATTAGCTCATGGTTTAGACTCAAGGCCTTGGATGATAGGAGGAGACTTCAATCAGATCCTTCATAGCCATGATCACTCTTCCTTCTACCATAGTAGACACGCTTCTCAAATGTTCCAATTTCGCGATTGTTTACTTCAGATGGGAATCTTTGATCTTCGGTTCTATGGGCCTCCTCATACGTGGATAAACAAATGTGAAGTTAGTCCAGTTGCAAAGAAACTTGATCGTTGCTTGATAAACAGTGATTGCCTTACCAGTTACCCAAATGCTACTGCTACCTTTCTTCCCCTAGCCCCTTCAGATCACTCTCCCTGCCTTATTGACCTTGTAGTCCAACTCCCCAAAGCCGGAACCCAACCTTTCCGTTTCCTGAACTACTTAACCAAACACCCGAGCTTTTTGGAGGTTGTTACTGATGCTTGGTTGCTCGCCGGAAGCGTGTCTGTGGACCTTGCCTCTCTCTGTTGGAAGCTAAAAAATATAAAAAGGAGTCTCAAAATTCTTAATAAAGAAAATTTCTCAAACATCCAAAAGAGAGTTAAGGAATCTTACTGTTTGCTTCAACTTGCGCAGGTACAGGCACTTTCGAATCCCACTACAGAAACTTTTGTTGTAGAACATGAGCTGAACCTGAAATGGTAATTTTTGAGGCAAATTGAGGAATGTTTTTTCAGCAGAAGTCAAGGATAACATGGTTAAGAGAAGGCGACCAGAATACTACCTTTTTTCAGCGGGTGTGTCAAGCAAGAGCCAGTTACAATGCAATTTGCTCGTTCCTCTTACTGTCAGGGGTTATCATCACTGATCCTCTGGAAATGAGTGACCACACCATTTCTCACTTCAAAGCTGTCCTTGGGCCTGATCTTCTCCCACTTCTTTGGTACTCTCCTCCCCATTGGTTTCACAGTCTCACTCCTTTTGTGTGCAACCAACCACAGATTGCATCTATCTTACTGATGCCTACAGCCGAGGAAATTACTAAGATTATGTTCTCACTTAATCCCAATAAAGCGCTGGATCCTGATGGACTAACCTCGGGATTTTTCAAAGCTTCTTGGTCACTGCTAGGCACAGAATGTATCAGCTCCATTCAAGCGTTCTTTAATTCAGGATTCCTGCCAAAAACCACCAACTCAACAATTCTGTCACTGGTTCCCAAGTTCACTGGTGCTTCTAGAATCTCAGACTATCGTCCTATCTCTTGCCTAAACAAACTTTACAAAGTCATATCTCGGTTACTGGTAAGACGTCTAAAGCCTATCCTTCACCATCTCATTTTACCAAACCAAACGACTTTTGTGGAAGGAAGACTTTTAGTAGAAAACACGGTCTTGGCGAGTGAACTAGTGAACGGTTATCATAAAAACAAAGGGAGCAGGAAGATTACCATAAAGGTTGACATTGCAAAAGCGTTTGATACTCTATCTTGGGACTTCCTATTCACAGCGTTGGAAAGCCTAGCCCTGTCGCCTCCATTCATTTGCCTCCTGAGAGCTTGCATCTGTTTAACATCGTTTACTGTTGGTTATAATGGAACAGTGAGGGGTTTCTTCAAAGGAAAAAGGGGACTAAGGCAAGGAGACCCACTGTCTCCTTACCTCTTCGTCATAGCCATGAACTACTTGTCTTTGATGTTGGATAAAGAAGCAAGAACTGGATACATAACTTACCATCATCAATGCCACAAGACGAAGTTGACTCATCTATCGTTCGCTGACGACCTCTTGATCTTCATAGATGGGTTGTTAGAATCGGTACAAAGGGTCCTTCAGATTCTGCGAGAGTTTGAAAATAGATCAGGACTGGCGGTAAGTATGCAGAAAACTAGTTTCTTTGCATCAGGAATCACAGACCAAGAAACTGCAGTTATCCAAGCCTCTACGGGTATGCTTTGTGGAACATTACCTATGCGTTACCTTGGGGTGCCATTGACTAGTAAGAAGCTCAACTTGCAGAACTGCGAGCCTCTTATACTACAGATCAAAAAACGTTTCTCTGCTTGGTCTGCAAAGGCTCTGTCATTTGCTGGACGTCTGCTCTTGATAAAAACAGTCATCTCGGTAATTACTACTTTCTGGTGCTCTAGCTTTATCCTGCCAAAGGCATGTATTAACAGAATTAATTCTCTTTGTAGTCTTTTTCTATGGAAAGGTACCAGTGAGGGGCATAACAATGCAAGAGTGAGTTGGGAGACGGTAACACTTACTAAGGATGAAGGAGGGTTGGGGGTAAAGGATCTTCATAGTTGGAACCTGGCATGTATATTGAAGCTCGTCTGGTTACTCTTCTTTCGGCCGAATTCGGTGTGGGTCTGCTGGTTCAAAGAGGTAATATTAAAAGGTGTCTTAGCTAACTACTGGATCATAAACACAAGAAGCAATCACTCTTGGTTAGTTAATTAGATGATCAAGGCTCGTAATATCATTTACCCGCTCCTCAAGCGTCGGATTGGCAATGGGGAAAACACGAGCTTTTGGTTTGATAATTGGTCACCCTTTGGAAACCTATACAAGTTTCTGAACGCCAGCACTTCGCGTCTTGGTATCCCAAAGATAGCAACTGTGGCATCACGCTTCTCCGTGGGGCGTTGGCATCTACCTGCAGCAAGAACTGAGAACCAATTAGCACTACAGGTTCACTTGACCACGGTGGAGTTATCAGAAGTGGAGGATGGTTATGAATGGGTGGTTGATGGAAGACTAGAACAAAGGTACAAAACAGGCGTGATATACACTTATCTTAAAGGTTCCCAGCCGACTGTTCCTTGGGCTAAGATCGTTTGGATCTCTTACAGCATCCCGCAACACAACTTCCTTACTTGGTTGGTCCTACTTGATCGTTGTCCTACAAGAGACAGGTTAAATGGATGGGGTCTTAATGTTGATCCCTTATGTTTACTCTGCAATACTGCTCAGGAGAGTAGATATCACCTCTTCTTTGAGTGTCGATACAGTGAAAGCGTCTGGAGGCGGATAGCATACCGGTGTGATCTTCAAGTTCTCACCTCTTGGGATGATATTGTCGCTCAACTTCAGGACTTGCGCTTCACGCTTCTAGCAACTCAGGCTGTAATCTACTGGCTTTGGACAGAGCGAAACTCAAGACTCCATCGACAGCCCTTCAAACCGCCGGAAGCAATCATCTCTCTGATTGATAAGCAGATCCGTAATCGCCTACAGAGCATCCGACATGCAAACCCAAGAGCGTCGTCAGCGATGTCACAGCTCTGGTTCCTTAAATCATGATCTCAGGCGGAGCAACCAAAGGAATCCACAGACTCGTTCTTTCTACAAACTTCCCCTTCCAAAAGTTCAACTCAAGGACCTTTCAAAATCAATTCGGCTATTAGTTCCTGTCATATGTGTTATTTCAAGATTAAAACACTGGGCTCAGCCCAAAACAAACTTAAGCTTATGGCTTGTGATGTTTTAATTCTTTTTGCATTTTAATTAAGAAAGCTACAAAAAAAATATTACTTTTGGTATATTCATCCTTGAGTTACTGCACAACACTTCATATTTTCGTAGTATCACGAAGAACCTAATTTATTTTATCCTAACAGTTTGACGCGAGAATTAATGAAAGGGATAACCATGACTATGTGATGATGACCGAAAGTGAGCAAGAAATACCCTTGGCCACCAAGGCTGTCATCGGCTTAATAGCTCAGATCGATGCCTTGCAGAAGCTAATCGACGAGATGAATTATGCCCGAGAAAATAACAACATTCCGATAATAATCTTGGAGTCTTCTCGTAAATTCAAACCTTGAAAGAAAGAATGGAATAATATTCCAAGAAACTGGAGCATAGCGTACATAAGCTGTCACTGTTTAAAGCCGAGAAGAAAACTCAGCCCTCACCACTATAGGAAAGAACAACGCATATTCTCGACCCACATATGACCCATGCACCCCCTAGACACTCCGGCTGGAGGAGAAACACAAGAGTCAATGGACTTCACCATTGAATAGAAAACTGACTGAAGGAACTGGTGTCGCAAACATAAACCGTGTTAACACAACTAAAGGCGACACATATACATATATGGATATGCGTGAAGCAGCCGTGGTAAAAAAAAAATCAGCAAAAATGGCCTATTTGGGAAATGTTTTTTCCAAAAATTTAATCCAGTCCGATCAGTGACAGAAAATCTCTTTAGAGCCGGTTCTTAGTTTTTTTAATTAAAAGTTAAGAGACGGTTTCTTATATTCTGCTAAGAACCCTACCATAAGAATCTCTCCGATCCATTAATCATGCTCTTAGTGTAGCTCTTCCAATCAGGAGAAGGACTAGTACTCCTGATTCCTACGCGTCAATACGACGTTAGGATTATATAGCCCATATCCCACATATAAACCCAAACCGAAGAATAGTTCATTTCCAAATTGTTGATGTTCTTTCTTTATTTTTGAGCTACATACTAATATTTGATATCCACTAGTAATTCGTGCACCATCGTTTCTATTTAAAGTAACCTGAATTATCAGCATTTAAGCACACATTTCCACTACGACGACGGATCTCAATTTCCTTAATTATATACGATGGTATCCGTCAGATATTACTATGAGATCATTTTAGCCGTTGATTTCTTTCTTTATTTAGAAAGTGGTCTTCCCTTGATTTCGGTTGATGCTTTGACATTGTTTGAATAAAGTCAAACAGATAAGATAACCGGAAATCGGAAATCGGTTTACATCGCCGGAAAATGTCGTCGGATCTCGGTTTTATTCTGATCACCACCGTCACTGCGTTTTTGTCTTATTCGACCAATGCCTTGTTACATTCTGGGAGTGTCTCTCATGACGTTTCCCCAAGAGACTATTACTTGACTACCGATGCGCATTGGTTTAATCAAACCCTAGATCATTACTCTCCTCACGTACGTAATTTTTCAAATAAGAGTATCAGATTCATTGCATTGCATTGTTGTCCAAATTCAAGAACTTTATTTATTTTTCCCTCCAGGATCATCGCAAATTCAGACAGAGATACTATGAATATCTTGACAACTTCCGAGCTCCAGATGGTCCTGTTTTTATGATAATATGCGGTGAAGGTCCTTGCAGTGGCATAGCTAAAGATTATATGAGTGTAATAATTTTATTTACCTGATGATTCCTTGCGTGACAAGAAACTAAAAGAGATTGATGTTTTTCATAAACACATTTATATTTAGGTATTAGCAAAGAAGTTTGAAGCTGGTGTGGTTTCATTAGAACATAGGTACTATGGGAAAAGTTACCCTTTTAACTCATTAGCTACAGAGAATCTGAGATACCTTTCGTCCAAACAAGCCCTTTTCGATTTGGCTGCTTTCCGTCAACATTACCAGGCAAGTTTTGCTTTCATTTCATTCATAGATATCATTATGTTAGAGTGTTCATTTTATAGATTTTGTTAATGCAGGAAGCTTTGAATGTTAAGTTGAATAGAAGTAGTGACAACCCGTGGTTCTTCTTCGGGGTTTCTTATCCTGGAGCTTTAAGTGCTTGGTTCCGGCTCAAGTTCCCTCACTTGACCTGTGGAAGCCTCGCTAGTTCTGCAGTTGTTCATGCTGTCTATGACTTCTCTGCATTTGATCAGCAGGTATCATAAATAGCATAATTTCTAGTATGAATGAAAGAAAGTAAACACTTTTCTTTGTAAGATTTAAGGCTGTGATGTGTGTTGGATGTTCATCTTTTGTTTCAGATTGGTGAATCAGCTGGTCAAGAATGCAAAGATGCACTAGAAGAGACTAATAAACTCCTGGAACTAGGGCTCAAAGTAAACAGAAAGGCGGTGAAAGCCCTCTTTAACGCCACTGAGCTTCATGTTGATGTTGATTTCTTATACTTAACCGCAGATGCAGCGGTTATGGCTGTAAGGATTTGATTATCCATATATACTCATTTTCTCATGTCCTATTCCTAGTCTTGTGTGATCAGTGATACTTACTGCTCAAAATCTTGCAGTTCCAATATGGAAATTCAGATAAACTATGTGTCCCGCTTGTTAAAGCAAAGAAGAACGGTAGTGATTTAGTGGTAATTAAGCTCACATTGTTCTTTCACCCTCATATCGCATCGGATATGAACATCTTGTATTTACTATAGACATTTGTAAATCGGTTTAATTGCAATGTAGGAAACATATTCTAAATATGTTAGAGACCACTGCATGAAAGTTTGGGGCCTACACGTTAGACCATATAACCGGAAACATCTTAGAAACACTGTTGTTACCGCCGATAGTACATATCGGATATGGTGGTTCCAAGTTTGCACAGAACTAGCATATTTCCAGGTGGCACCTGCAAATAATAGCCTTCGATCTCAGCAAATCAATACAGAGTAATATTCTTTAATCACTCTTTTAATGAAAAAAACCTACACATTTTTTTTTAAACTATCTCGCTTACTTTATTAGGTACCATTTGGATTTGTGCAAGAGCCTTTTTGGTAAAGGTACATATCCTGACGTTGATGCAACAAACCTGTACTATGGAGGCCATAAAATCGCGGGTATGTGAGATTAAAACCTTCTCGAAGCTAGTTTATAAGTAAGTATTTACTACGTGACAAAGTTTGTGAAATCTCCAGCAACCAAAATCATTTTCACAAACGGGTCACAAGATCCATGGCGTCATGCTTCCAAACAGACCTCATCTCCTGAATGTAAATTCTGTTTTAACTAAGCTTTAACTTCTGTATCGAATTTGTGCATTTTTTGACAAATTAATATTGCAGTGCCTTCTTACATCATGGATTGCCATAACTGTGGCCATGGAACTGATCTACGAGGATGCCCTCAATCTCCAATGGTCATCGAAGGTATAAGCACTTGTGTGTTTTGGTCTCAAAGTCAACAAAATGTTAAAAGATCTTTCTTTCTTCTCAGGTAAATCAAATAATTGCAGCTCACCAGATGTTGTAAACAAAGTGAGGCAACAGATGGTAGAACATATCGATTTGTGGTTGTCTGAATGTCGCTGATCTACTAGGAGCTCTAAATAACATTGCATCATAGAACTAGAAGTCATGGTTTGGTTAAACAAACTACAGTATACAAATTTTAGTCTTTACTACCACGTACTGATTTGCAAACCAAATTTGAATGGAAACTGTTAACCTAAAGCAGTAAATACATTTGAAGCAACTTAGTATTTACTGTACGTGTCGTTGAAAAGGACGTAATAACTTATTCAATTATAACACAGGTTGCGATGTTACAATACAAGGTTTTTAACAAATTGGTGGTACCACCATGTCTCATTTACAATATTTATTTTGATCAATATTTAAGGTTTATAATTATAAATCTCATATATATTAAAAGAAAAACATTCTCATTTAATGCTTTCATACTACATTGAACACGTGACAGCCCCACATCAATTTAATTTTGAGTATGATGACATGTCGGTTTTACAATCATTTAACAATTAATGCGTTCATATATTAATTTTTTCAATTCCACCGCAGACAATTTAACGTGTTCACGCTAACTTTTTTTAATCAGCTCATTTTTAGTTCTTGCATTTTTAACTTTTGTATTACTGAAATTAAGTTCTCTCAGTACAACTAATGAATAATATCATTTTGAAAGAAAGAAATTAAAAAATCATTAAAATTCGCATCAACTAAAATGCTAGAATGAAAATGTTTTTATAAAATGAAAGTTTCGTATCTTGCCGAACTTATCCTTGGTTGAGGTTTATGTACATGAAGACAATAAATCATTATGATTGGTTATGAATTAAGAAAATTGTCGTAAAAAATACTACACACAAAGTCGGATCTTTAGTTTAGCCATATATTATTTTTCTTTACGGAGTTTTCATATCAGACCAAGAATTAGAAACATAATCAGATTGATAGGAAAAAAATCAAAAATCAAAAAAGTTTTAAAAGAAAAGAAAATTCGTGAAATCTATTGAAAAATAGAATTCATGTGCCGAGTGAAGAGATCACATTATTTTCCACGCAACTCTAACACTTTTCACTCAACTGTATCATTTTTATATTATAGTTACCAAGAAATTTTTATAAAAAAATACACGTGACTAGTTTTAGTCTACTTCAATTTGGAAACATGCCCAAAAATATTAACATGATTCTCAACCATTTTTATTGGCATTTTTAAAGTATATTCCAATAATTATGTATGTTAAATAAACAAATAATATTTGTTTTACATTTATTTTATTTTGCTTCATATTAGTAGAAGAAAGTAAGTATGAGTAATACATCTGGATCCAAATAACCGAACTGAACTAGATTTGAAAGTAATACTAAACACAAAATAAAACGGATTAAATACTCAGATGAATCTAAAAATTTAATATCCTGATAACAAGACCCAAATCTGATCCAAACTAAAATATTTTCGATATAAAAAATATCCAAATCACAACTATATATTTAAATATGTTAATTATTTTAAAATTTATATCTATTAGATATTCAAAAATATGAAAATATCTAAAAATTATCAACATAGTCACAAGTAAATATCCTAAAATAACATAAAATATTCAAAATACTGAAAATACTTATTTGTTCTCCATCCAAATATTTAAATTGAACTAATTTTTATGTAAATTTAAATATTTAGTCTTACATTATTCAATTTTTTTATGTTTTATATTATTTTATTTTGGGATTTAAGTATATTTGAATTTTTGTTAAAAAAACATAATTAATATGGGTATCTGAACTCGAATCCGAACCGAACCCCGCAATCATTTGAACCAAATCCAAACCAAAATTTGTAAATATCCGAATACGATTTAAATTTCTAACTCTAAAAATCTAAAATCTAGATTCGAATAGATTAAATGAATCCGAAGGGATATATAAATGCTCTTTCCAAAAAAAAAACTATACAATAAATAATCTAATAAACTATTTGAGCTACATCATTGTTCTGTATATAATATCCTTTTCTTATGATAATACACTTCGTATATAGAGTGGGTTCTTGTCAATCCATGTCGGATGAATAATAAATAAGTAATTATGTCTTACTATAAAAAGGAAAGACCGTTGAATTTGTTGCACGAATGATCGGTTTCCTTTCCCCTAAACTTGTAAACGCTCGTTTTTTCCCCAACAAAAGTAAAGGAATGAAAATGATTATTAATTTCAAAATTTCTTCAACTTTTCCATTTATATGTTTAAATTTATTCACAATTATTTATTAACAGTATGACTTGTATAAATTTTATCATAGCATTTCACAGTTTTTTAATAATTGTGATACATGGCTTATTTTCTTTGCCTTAGGAACCACGGCATTGTTGAGCTATCCCTTTGGTTTCTATCATTGAAGTCAAAACTGTTTGCTCACGTTACAAATGTGAGCCTATTTACATTTGATAAATACTTTTTTTTTTTTGTTAAAAGTGTAAATATCATTAACATCGGTATTGAAAGTTTGATTACAAGTAACTTGAAGAAACTTGAACTATCATTTGCTCAAGAGCAATTCTGATTCTAAGAGCCACAAAAAAGTTAAAAAAACCCATAGAATCAACAAAGTTCCAAAGATTGTTCTAAGAACAAACCTTGAAACAACAGGTTACAAGTTACAGCACATTTCAACATTTTAGTTCCTAATTCACACACTTCCTCATCCTTGGTAAACCGATAGAATCAAGGAGAAGGCCATACGGATATGATTTGCCGAAGTCAAACCCAAAGGTTTTCTCAAGCTGCGACGATGGAGGGTCTGGCAAACCCACTTCGCCGCTAGCAGAGGTGGACGTCGTTGAAAACAATAACGATATGTCAAGAATTAGTATCAGCTAAATACATTTGAACAATGACATTCTAGCGAGATAAATACATTTAAACAATGACATTCTAGCGAGATAGCTCATGTCATATCGATATGTCAAGAATTAGTATCAGCTATTAATCTTCTCATCAGTATTCGATTCTCGTCACTCTTGTGTAAATAGATATTGTAGTCATCATCATATTAATAATACAATTTATACGTTTCTCATAGGCTGTTATACCTACTTCTGATCTTTATATCATTGATTACGTTGTCTTATATGCGAAATTTCTTTCAGAAAAAGAGTCTTATGCGAATACAAATTAAAGCTAACCTTCTAGTATAAAGAAAATAAAGAGCTTACCCTAGCATGGAGACCAGAAAGCATTAAAACTAATTAGGTCTATCTTCTATCACTTCCTAGAGTTTCTTTTAACACTCATCTTTTGCAAGTGTCGTTTTGTTCCTAGTGGAGCAAGATATTTTTGGTTATTAAAACTACACATATAGTTTGATATATAACTCCCACTATTATAAGAAAAAGAAGCAAAACTCTTGAAAACCAGTTTATTATAAAACATTATCCTTGCTAGAAAATCATTGCAACTTTAATAAAGTCAGTGTTTAAACTTTTTGTCAACTAATCAACTATGCTAAGAGCATCAACACATTATTTGATTTTTCTTTTAGAGAAAAAAGAAATCGAAGGAAAATTAAAGATAGATGAATGGTTAGTAGGCACAGATGGAGAAAGACCCACAGGAGGAAACTACGAGTACGACCACGACATGAAAGTATGAAACACACACGAAAAAGTAGTTCAATTTCATTTTCACTTTGGTCCACTACTTTATTTGTTTTAAACAAAAAAAAAAAATTTAATAAAACACGAAGCGTACCACTAAATATTTTTTATTTAGTTATGGTAGGTAGTAGATGCGCGTGGCTCGCATTACCATCAACTTTGCCCACGTGGAAACAGCCACATGAGAAGCTCTTTTACCAACTAAAATATTTTATTACAAAATTTTAAAATAACTATATTCTTGTAGAAGAACAATTTTATCTATTTTAATAAACACCACAGTAATTGAAAATTTACGTTCTAAAAAATATTTCTTTATCAGATTCCATCACCATAATTAGATACTGGTATCACATTTTGATAAATGTGTTTATATATATATATATATATTCATTTCGAGCTTTTTTATTTATTAGTTAATACTTTTATTAATATTTATAAAATATTAACTTTTGGTCAACTATACATACATTTTTGACAGCGGTAATATTTTTTTAAAAAAGCTTGTTTTTTTTTATTCTCTCTCTCTCTCTAGGAAGTCAAAAAGAGGAAACAGCGTTGTCACATCTGACAGTTTCTCTCACTGCCTTTGTTCCCATTTTATCACATGGTCTCCTTTCCCTACACGCCACCACCTCCTCTCTTTCTCCAATTCCCAAATCTTCCTCCCCTAGGGTTACTACGCTTTACTCTCCCCCCCCCCTCCCGATCTCGTCACTTTCTTGGACGAGCTTA
Source organism: Brassica oleracea var. oleracea (assembly GCF_000695525.1). NCBI lineage: Eukaryota > Viridiplantae > Streptophyta > Magnoliopsida > Brassicales > Brassicaceae > Brassica > Brassica oleracea. The sequence continues at coordinate 8,418,464 of NC_027756.1, read as the reverse complement.
ACGGAATCGATGCCGGAGATCGATCTCATGAGAGTCGTCGATCGATGCGCCGCCGATGTGAAATTGGCTGGCGATTACGGTTCTTCTCCGCCTGTTGAAGCTCTCGATTGTGGTGGTGGCTCCATGGATGTGGATGTGGATGTGAAGCTGGAAGAAGAAGAGGACTCGAGCTGCGTGAAGAAGACTCGGCCTAGACGCGGACGCCCGCCGAGAACGCTGGGGAAAGCTTCTCCCGTGTCGAGTAAGAGGAGAGAAGACGAAGATGTTTGTTTCGTGTGCTTCGATGGAGGTAGTCTTGTTCTCTGCGATCGTAGGTGAGTTGAGGTTCAAGCTACTTCTTACTAGATTCGTTGCTTTCCAAAAAATTGAAATTGGGGACTTTTCTTTAATATGTGGCAGAGGATGTCCAAAGGTTTATCACCCAGCTTGTGTTAAGCGTACCGAAGCATTCTTCAGATCAAGATCTAAATGGAACTGTGGTAAGTTAGTTTGATACATTACCAATGAGCTTCTTCAAGATGAAGTCTTTTGGATTTTGATTTTGATTTTGATTTTCAGGTTGGCATATATGTACGGCTTGTCAGAAGGATTCTTTCTACATGTGCTATACTTGTCCTTATTCTGTGTGCAAGAGATGCGTTAGAAGCTCAGAGTATGTTCTTGTACGGGAGAACAAAGGTTTCTGTGGGATCTGCATGAAGACTATCATGCTTATTGAGAATGCACCCGAAGCTAACAAAGAAAAGGTACGAGTGAACCTGAGACTTTGTCTTGCTTTTCTTCTGCAATGTGTTTAACATGTACATTTTGTCCAGGTTCAGGTCGACTTTGACGATCAAGGCAGCTGGGAGTATCTTTTTAAGATCTACTGGGTCTCTCTTAAAGAGAAGCTATCTTTGTCGTTAGATGATCTTACCAAAGCGAAAAATCCATGGAAACCGTCTAAGAGAAGGACTACTAGTCAGCTTCATGAAAATGATGATGGGGTTATCAAGTTAAGTCGTGCTAAGCTAAGGAAAATGGAAGCGGGTAAATTGGATTCGAAGAGTTGTCTGGGTGATAGACTTGCACCATTGACTGGCGCTGCTGCTGCTTGGGCAACAGATGAGCTCTTGGACTTTGTTAGGTATATGAAAAACGGTGATGTTTCCGTCTTGTCGAAGTACGATGTCCAAACTCTCGTGCTAGAGTATGTGAGACGGAATAGTATACAAAACGCTTCTCAGGATTCGGAAATAGTGTGTGACCCTAGGCTTATGAGATTGTTTGGGAAGGAGCGAGTGGATCACTTGGAAATGTTGAAGATTCTTGATTCTCACTTCCTGGATCAAGAAAGGTCTCCGGTTACAGATACTGAAACTATGTCCTTCCAGGTCGATGATAGGTTGAATGCCTCTGAACAACATCAAGAAGGAGAGTCACAGAGACCTTCCAGTGCCGAAACACGTGCCGCTCTGTACAATAAGCCAATCGATGAGTTGGATTTGAATATGATATGGTTATATGGAGATCCAGATGGGAAGATTCATGGACCGTTTTCGTTAATGAACCTGCGGCAATGGAGTTCGAGTGGCCACTTCCCACCTGAGCTGAGAATATGGAGGTTGGGTGAACAGAAGAACAGGTCCATACTTTTGACCGACGCATTAAATGGGCAGTTCCATAAAACAGGGTTGCTTCAGAATCATTCTATCCCGAAGCAGGAAGAGACAGCTACTATAGCTAACGTTGAAAACAGGAGTGTGGCTGTTGCTAAACTAGAGAGTAGAGTACTTGACTTTAGCCCCAACTCGGTGTCCACCGACCAGAGTGTCATTTCTAGCAGTAACAGTGTCATCACAAGGGGCTCCGACGCCAGCAACAGAAGCGAAAACCTTTTTAGCCAGACCCCGTTGGATTTCACTCATTCTAGTGAAAGGGAGGCTGTGGGTAACAAATTGAAAATTGACAGTCCTTTGCCTGGACAAAGCCCTATAATCTGTTCGCTTTCGCTGTCTACATTTCCAGGAAACTCAAACTCAAACTGTACTCTGCCACCGCAACAGGAAAGATGGAATGTTGGTCATACAGAGGCAGATGGGAACACAGTAAAGAAAGCTTGCAATCAAAACGAAACTGGCCTTAGCGGTTCGGGTGAGAAACAGGTTACGGCTACAGTTCAGTCATGTGGGCAAAACTGGAATGCTGCTACTCCAAGCAGTGCTTCAAATGTGTGGGATTCGAACCCAGGTTTGGTGTCTTTCACAGACAATCAAGAAATCGACTTTCTAGATCTCTTTAGTCCGACCTTTAAATTCAACTTTGCGTCTGATACCACGGAGTGGCAACCCATTGTGACTGGACCTGACGAGTGTGACGAGTCAGTCTCAGATCTTTTGGCGGAAGTTGAAGCCATGGAGTCCCAAAAGCGTCTTCCTTCTCCTACTTCCACATACCGTGGTCCTGGAGAGTTAACCCGCCACTCCATTAATGATAGCTTCAGTCCTGTTGAAGGGCATAGCCCAGCGCTTGATGTAAGCAAAGGTGACTCCATGAGCTCAACAAATGATTTGCAAATGCATTTACGAACTAACAACCCCGTGGACTTTTAGCGGATCATGTATCATAACCAGGGCACAGGTTAGCATAGATCATCTGATGGATGGTGGACAGTGCCCTCTTGTCTCTCTTTTTTTGCAGGATTATTACAGAACATTAATAAGTGAGGGAATCTTACACATCAGAAAAAAAAAAGAAGAGTGGTGCATATGAAGAAGATATGGTCAAATGTTTCTTCCTGATAATTTTGACTGTTTAGGTTTTCCACGTTGTCCTCCTGTCTTGTGTATTTCTTACATTGTTTGTGTACTTAGGGTAAGTATTAAGATGGAAGATATTTGTTGTCAGTGGATGTAATCAAACCATTGTAGGGGATCATCACATATTCTATATAGTATATGATAAGTGTAACGTTTCATAAAAGCTTCACATATCTGTTTATTTGCTTGATCACACGGCGTCGTTTTTGTTTCTTTTGTTTGAATCTGACAAGTGGAAAGAACAACTGAACAAGAGGAACTCGCTCGCTCGCTCTCTTCGATTGATCTTTCACGTATTTAGAAACTTTTTGTTGATTGTTTTTTCCGATTGAAAATTACATTTATCTGATTTGATGGTGGAAGCTTCGTCGAATTTAACGCCGTCGCAGAGATACGCGGCAAGCGCATTGTTCGCGATCGCACTCAACCAAGCGCAGATCAGCCAGACAAAGCCACTCGTCACTGATCACGGCGGAGATAACGGAGATTCTGAGCATGGCTTAACCAGCGGCGGTGATTCAATCTCCCAGGACGAGGATCTATGGGTCCACGAAGTTTCTGGCTTGCTCCGACCCGTTTTCAGGTGATTCCCTCCGAAACGACACCGTTTTTAGTCATTTTTTTCTCTGTGTATATATGATCAGGACGAAACCATCTCTTTCAGATGTCTTCAGATTGATTCCTCAGCTTGGCATGGCATCGAGGAGATTGCTGCTTCTTCTCCGGCTAAGCCTCACATCGGTGCGGTATGACCAATTTCCCCCGTGTCTTTTGATCACACTAGACGTTAGGATTTCGGTTTAGTTCCGGCTCAGTTGTTTTAGTTTTTGGTCTCCTTAGGTTCTACTTAAATCGTTCGGATATTTATAAAATTTGGTTTGTTTTTTGGTTTAGGTAACAAACTTAGGAATCGGCTATTTCCAGAAAATTTCGGGTCAATTTGGTTTAGTTTCGGTTCGCTTCCGATTTCCAGATAATTTGTATAAAAATGTTGGATACTACGGAGTTTTACGGATGAAAATATCGGATAATTCAAAGAATGTTATCAAAAAAGTATTCGGGTAGTTCGTGTTTTGGTAATTCTATTTATAAATAATATTTTTAGAGTATTTGATTATTTTAAAACTAAATATAATTAAGGGATTAAATATATAAAATGTATTGTAGATATTTAGATGTTCATTCGGTTCTTCTTTGGTTTTGGTTTTTCAGTTTTAGAGATACACCGGTTCGGTTTCAATTTGTTTTTCTATGCCCAGGGCTAGTTGTTGAGGTCTTCTTCTTTTTTGTGTGTTAAAACTTTGTAGCTCATCAAGTTACTCTCGGATAATGACGGTTCTGGTGATATGGTGGAGAAAGAGACCGCTTTAGCTAAAGCTGCTGAAGCTATGGTTCAAGGTATTCAGCAAGGTTCTGTATCTTTGGAAGCTAAGAAGGAGAAACATTTGGAATACGAAAACGAATGCCGTGAGAAGTATTCCCTTCCCGAGGCTCAGTCTGGTGCTGCAGATAAGGAAACAGAGAGTCACAGGGAGGATATAGCTAAAGATAGTGGCCACAATCCTGACGTTGTTGAAGATGGGAACCCTGTTGAGGAAGCAGCATTGCTTAGCCATGAGAGGAAGATAAGCGTTCTTTACGAGCTACTCTCTGCTTGCTTGGCAGATAAACATGAGGATAAGGAAGAATGTACACGGAGTAGGAAAGGCTATGATGCGCGTCACCATGTTGCTCTGCGCTTACTTGCAACTTGGCTTGATATTCAGTGGATCCAAATGGTTTGCTTGCATTAAACCCTTTCAAGTTTCATATTAAGCTTCCAATCATGGATTCCCTTATTTTCTTATGCTAAAAACTATTTTCATATTGTGGTAATTTATAGGAAGGAGTTGAGACAATGGCTGCATGTTCTGCCATGGCATTGCAGAAGTCAGGCGATAAGGGAGAAGAAGAGTCTTTGTCTCCAGAGAGTGAATGGGATAAATGGAAGCGTGGAGGCATTGTTGGAGCGGCTGCGTTAACAGGGGGTACTCTGATGGCTATCACTGGTGGTACGTTGTCTTCTAACTGTTAATATCCATTCCCACGTTTTTGGAAACTGTTAAGAGTTAGGATTTAGAGTTTGGTTTACATATTTTATGAAACAGGATTGGCCGCTCCAGCAATAGCTGCAGGGTTTGGTGCATTAGCACCAACACTAGGCACTCTGGTTCCTGTAATTGGAGCCAGTGGGTTTGCTGCAGCTGCTAGTGCTGCTGGAACTGTTACTGGTTCTGTTGCTGTTGCAGCATCCTTTGGAGGTAAAGTAAAGACTATACCACAGTTTTTTCTGGCTTACTCAAAGAAGACAATGGATAAAAGTGGTGATCATGTACCAGATTTATCTTAAGCTTTCCATCTGAATGTGTTCATGATCAGCTGCTGGAGCTGGGCTCGCTGGGACTAAGATGGCGAGGCGAACTGGGGAAATTGAAGAGTTTGAGTTTATAGCTATTGGAGAAAATCATAATCAAGGAGTGAGTTTCGATTTCCTTCTGCTACTAGATCACTGCAACGATAGTTTTGAGTTGGGACTAATCATTTATAGTCTCTGTTTCATGTTGAAATCTCTTTGCTTGGCACTATCCGGATGTAATTAGCGATTAGCAGTGGAGATCTTAGTTGCTGGCTTTGTGTTTAAGGAAGAAGACTTTGTAAAGCCCTGGGAAGGTTTAACTAGCAACTTGGAAAGGTAACATGAGTTGTTGACTTCATGTGTACATTTTTGTGGCTCGTCCTACTAACTCGTAATTGATTGTTAGGTACACAGTGATATGGGAATCCAAGAATATTATTGCAGTGAGCACTGCAATTCAGGATTGGCTTACTTCAAGTAATATTATATAACTTTTTGTTATTCCCCTGGGAATAAATGGTAACAGCGACAAGAAATTGTTGCAGGAGTTGCTATGGAGTTGATGAGACAAGGTGCAATGTATACAGTACTAAGCTCGCTTCTAGCAGCAATGGCATGGCCGGCAACAATCTTAGTAGCTGCTGATTTCATAGATAGTAAATGGAGTATCGCCATTGACAGGTAATAAAATATATATATAGTGCATGGAAATGCAAAGTATGATACAAAAACCATTACTGCAACTAATAACTATCATCATCGTATTTATCCTGTTTCAGGTCAGACAAAGCAGGAAGACTTCTTGCTGAAGCGCTTCGAAAAGGGTTACAAGGAAATAGGTATAAATTTTCAGAGAAACAATTATTTGGATAAAAAAATACATCAGATTTATACAATTAAAAACGTCACTGGGTTGAATATTTTTTGTTTTTGCTTTGGAATATTTGTGAGGATATCAGACCAGTGACTCTCGTGGGTTTCTCGCTTGGTGCGCGTGTCGTCTTCAAGTGCCTCCAGGCTCTGACCGAGACAGAGAAAAACGGTATATCTCGCTCGCATATCTCTGTTTCTTTACTAGTCCTGTCATGACACATTTTTCACGACAGCTGAGATTGTGGAAAGAGTTGTTCTTCTTGGAGCCCCAATATCAATCAATAACGAGAACTGGCGAGACGTAAGAAAGGTAATACTAGATCTTCGCATTCTAGCAAACAAATACGTTGTGTTTCTGTCTTTACTGTGTCTTTTGTTCGGTTACCTTAGATGGTGGCCGGAAGATTCATCAACGTTTACGCCACAAATGATTGGACACTCGGGGTTGCTTTCCGTGCAAGGTACTTATCTTCCTTCCTTTGTAAACTTTGCTCTTCAATTTCACCTGAAAATCCAATTTTTGTTTTCCTTTCTTAATTTTCGCAGTCTCCTGGCTCAAGGATTAGCTGGAATCCAGCCGGTCTGTATCCCAGGGATCGAGGATGTACATCTCATTCCCTCTCCTTTTGTTTATATATTTTCAGTTCATGTTAATTTGAATGATATAAATATCAGATTCATCACCATCATCTTCATTGTTACCTATCTAATACCCTTAACTTTGCAGGTGGATGTAACTGATATGGTGGAAGGTCACTCCTCTTACTTATGGAAAACTCAGCAAATCCTTGAAAGACTCGAACTCGACAACTCTTACCCTGTTTTTCGAAACACTCTCTAACTAAAACCCAACATTGTTCATGATTCATTTATTTATTATTCATTTATTTATTTTTTATAGTTATTTTCACTACTAACATCAAATCAAATGCAACCGCTATGGCAATAAGCCATATAGTTTTTAACATGTTTGATAACTAACTATAAGGAGTTACAACATTAATTGCCAGATATTCTCTATTAACCACATGCACACTCATGCCTTTTTCAAGAACCTTCCATCCACTGTCGGTGACTGCTTTTGCGTGAGTAGACGGTAAAATACATATTTATCTTGCCTCTAAGTTTCCACACGGTGTGTGCGGTGTGGTCTATTCGTGTGTGGACCAAAATATTGTTAAGATTTTGGACCAAAAATAACTTTCCATATAAATATAAGACGCAATGATGTAGTTTTTTTTGTTTTTATATAAATAAGATTTTGTTAGTTTTATACATTAACCAGGGGCGTAACTGTGACCAGTAACCATCGAAAAACATTAGGAATGATTAGAAAAAAAAAAGAATAGAAATAAAATTTTGAGAATGACGAGGAATGAAGTTCCTTATCAAAATTAACCAGAAATAAATTTGCATATAATTCTCTACAAAAAAAGGAATGAAGAAGAAAAAATATTCCTCATAAATGGTAACATTTTTGAGGAACGTTAGGCAATGTAGCGTTCCTCTTCATTCTATTCTTACAATTCAAATATTTTACCTGAATATGCGGAAAAAATTATTTACTACATATATTACATAATTAGATAGATCGTCGTTTCCAAAACTGAGTGCCTATGATAAGAAAGGTATCATCTACTACTTGAGGTTGAATACACATGAATTAATTTTACTTATTAATTTTACTTGTGTGTGATGTGATCCATACACAAGTAGATTTATATCCGGGTAAAACATTAAGTTTTAAAAAAAAAAAAAAAAAAAAAAACACCTAGTTAACATATAAAACCAACAAAATATTATTTATATAAAAAACAAAAAAGTTACATCATTGCATCTTATATATATCATCAATTTGATTTTAGTTGAATCTCAAAACAAATTCTTAACAATATTTTGGTATATATTAATTGGAATATACTGAATCTCCTGTTTAAATTTTGGTAATTGATTATCAATTAGGTTGATTTGTTATTATTTTGTTTTATATTGTATGTCGTTAAGGTTTTGTCAAAAGGATATGCACATAAAGTATTGTACGTGTTGGAATTATTATCATTTCTAGAATAAAATAATAACACAGCTAGTAGATAAAACTTACAAAACTAACAGAACATAACAAAGTTCAAAGAACACTGTCTAACGTTATTTTTTCTAAAAAGAGAAAAAAAAAATCCTAACAAAAAAGAAAATTAAAACTAGAAAAAACAAAAGCAAATCAGGCACTCGAGTCGCCGGAAAGTGTCTCCTCCTCCTCCGGCAAGAAATGTCTATTCTTCACCCACAGAGAGTCGGCTATAACTGGCTCGTCATCTTGGTTCCTATGCCAAGTGTAAAGGGCGTGTGTCCTGTTCTTAATCTCTAGGAGAGCGTGTCCGAAACTAGCTTCCCTATAAGCTGAGTAACTCGGTTGCGGGTACGTGTATCTGCATGAAAAACAAACATCTTTGATCAAACAGGACAAAAGAAAAAAGAAGCTTAAATTGAATGCTATATATTATGGTTTCTTTTTATTACTCGTTAGCGATTCCTTCTATGTTGCCTCCATCCCCAATGGTGATATAAATCGGAGCAGATGGATCTTTAACCGGAGAACTCAAACCATCAGTGATATTGTACTTGATATTGGAGACACGCTCTGATCGCTCGTACGCATGAACATGACCGGCAAAGACAATATCAACCTTGTTTTCGACGAACCATGGCTCGAACGTGACTCTCATGCTTTCACCTTCCATATAGTGATAACCGTTGCTGTTGTACCACGGCGAGTGAACAAGAACAATCAACCACGGAGTTTCTTCTCTGTTTACTTTCTTGAGCTCACTCTCGAGCCACGAGTTTTGTGGTGTATACTTGTCTGTGGTACCGTATCACATTAGAAAATTAGGTGGTAAATAGTAAAAATTGGAATAGTGTAGTGTGAGAATCGTCGATTGTTACCAAAAGCTGAGTACGAGGAGAGTACGATGATGTAAGCTGAGGCTCGTTTTATTGAGTACCAAAGTGGAGAAGTACTCTTCGAGGCTCTATAGGGAACGTGGTAACGGTTTTTGTACGGCTTGAAAGCCTGAGTCTCGCCCTGAAAAACATTAAATGGTTTAACAATAAAAACTAAGATTGTATTTCCTATGGAAAAAAAATATAAATATATATATATATATCAGATCTTACTATTGATGGTGCAAAATCTATTTCGTGGTTCCCTGCAGCCCATATCCAAGGCTGATACGCAGCACTTGGTTCCACGAATCGGCCATAAGAATCCCATTTTCTTTGGTCGTGGTTCGGGTGGTCATCTGCGTACGACAAGTCTCCGACAAAAAGCACCGCTTGGCCTTTAGGGTTCGACATATAGTGATACAATGTCTGGTTAGAGGCATAGGTTTGCCCTAGATCACCTATAAAAATAAATTAGCTTATAGTTTAGAAATTATATCCAAAACCCTAAAATTCGTTTAAAAAAAGTGAATCTGTGGATTACCAATGACGCCAAATGTATAGGGAACATCTGGACCGGCTTTTGGAGGAGTTGTGAAGGAGAAACGTCTACTGGAACGACCGGTTCCGAGCTCGTAGAAATACTTAGTATCATACTGCACACAAGGAATAAAGAATACAAAGGTTCATTTATTCAAGAACCCTATTTAAATAGACATATTACACTGAAAAAAATTTAAACCTTAAGCCCTTTAATAGTGGCGTGATGAAGAAACCCAGAGGTGTAGTCGTAGTATGTGTAGGACGACGTTGATGCTTCAGCGCTCTCCTTTGTACTCTCATCACTATCCGTGATCCAGTATTTAACGAAGTTAGAACCATCATCGTTTATCGGCGTCACCCACGAGATTATCATACCTCGACCGTTGTGATCTCCCTGCGTTATATGAACCTGAGAAAGGAGAAAGAGTTTTCGTAAGTATTAAGTAATAAAAGTAGAAGTTGATTCAATATAGATAAATTTGAAAGTACTTGTTCTGGAGCGTTTAAGCCGGCAGGAGGAGGGAAGGTTTCAAGTGGCATCTCTTCAGAAGGTTCAGCTACTCTGGTGTAGCTACTGGTGACTCCGGCATGGCTTAAGCCGGAGATGCTTAGCAACACGATGGCTGAGCAAACGAGAGCTAAACGAAATCCCATGCTGAATATTTTTATTGCAAAATTGCTAGTATTTTGTACTCTGTAAATGTTTGTTATGATGTGATCGATATATATTAGACTTAACTGGAGTATATTCTATGTAAATGCTTCTTAAAAGATTTTGTTCCTTATTCAAAAAAGAAGAAGATTTTGTTCCAACGAAAAATGAGTTAAAAATATAAATTTATGATAATAAATAAAATATTATGTATATCTCCAAATCTTGTGAAGATATAAAAATATTTTTAATTAAATATGATATTATTTTATTTTAAAAGAAAATCTCAGTTTACATTTTGACATATTTTACCTCCATCATATCGGTTGGAAAAAAAATAAAACAATAAATGTATTGTTTTTATTTTATTTTGTTTAACAATCTAAATTATATAAAATATTTTTATTTTATTTAATGATTATTTATCTATAATATCTCTCTTATACCCTAATTTAAAATATTATATATGAAATATATAAATTATAATAAATTAGGATATTTTTGTTTTATTTAAAATACTTTCAATTAGTAAAAATGAAAATTTTAATTAACTAAATGGACTGATAATTTTAAATAAAATTTTAATCAGTTAAATATCAACAAAATTTTTATTTGATTAGTATTACTATTGTTTTGTATTTGTTAATGTACACTTAAAACTAATTTTGATAAATGAATATATATATATTGATGTAAAAATGTTTCTAATTATATTTAGTTTATTTTTATTTGTATACACTTTAACTTTGATATATGATTTCTTAGTTAGTAATATATTTCAACAGTCTTGCCAAAATAAATATTTATACAGAATTTTACTTTAATAATGATATATGAGTTTACAACATAAGCTACTAATCCGAAGTCCAGATTTAGTTCTCGGACGTAGTCGATCCCTCATTTCGTGACAATAACGTCAAGTAGAATTTATCAAAACCGATATTGACCTAATATCAAGATTTTCGAGATTTGTTAGCTAAATCGACCAAGCTTTAACGTATCAACGTTGAGCCCGAAACAACAATCAAGCGAGGTCAAACCTAAAGCACCAAGGTTCGCTTTGAAAATATGCATCTCGAGGGAAACCACAATCCCCGTAGAAAGATCTGTCACCGATGAGAACCCTCACAACCATGGTGCTAAATTCTTTGCCCCGATGACTCATTTACAAAGTCCAACGAGCCTCTCCACTGTCCTCTAGCAGAGAGAGCAAGCCGTTGTCTGACGAGCCACCAGACCAACTAAATCAACATGTAGATCCGCTGCACAATCAGATCTAACCGCTTCGGCCAAACGAGAAAGAGAGAACCTTTAGACGAACTTTAACACTTACGTCGATAAAAGATCCAATTTACAAGGAAAAAAAGAGGTGGAAAAGAGATCGATCTACCGTAAAAACATGAGCTGTGACCGGAGAGATCCCCCTCAAAAAAAACATGAGCTTATTTTTTTTAATTTTTTTTATCTGATTAAAAAAGAAAAAAGAAAAAACCAATTGCTGACCCCACCGACACGTGGCGGCCCACGAACAATACAAACAATCCACATAATTCAACGTTTATCTGTAAGCATCAAACAGCGGCGCTTATTTGGGAGCATCAAACAGCGGCCGTTACATTTTGGGTGGGGCTTACCGATTATTAAACTAATTTTTTCTAAGCACTCCCTTCCTAAGAGCATGAGCATTGGTGAACCCCCATGGGGATCATAAAGATTTTTTAATATATTTTGGTGGGTCCGTGAATAGTTATGAAACTGTATTTGTTGTTTTCTGCATTGGTGAACCTCAAGAAAGAGTTCATAGGAATAAAATAATAATATTTATTATAATTTTAAAAAATTTCAAAATATTCATAATACATGAATAAAACATTAAAATATATTATAAAATATTTGAAAACTTTTTATTCAATACATTAAGAGTAGATTACATAAATTGAGAAATTGAAGAACATACAAAGCTTATTCATCTTCATCACCAAACTTTTGCTTTTTAACAATTGCAAACCTCGATTGCAAAACTCCAAAAGCCCGTTCGACATCTTTTCTACAGGATTCTTGATGTTCAGCAAATAGCTATGCCTTACGACCTTGAGGAAGTGGGATGAATTGGATAAATTTTGACCAATTTGGATAAATTCCGTCAGTAAGATAATAGGGCATACGATAAGTGTGGTTGTTGAACTTGAACTTTACTTTAGGTGCTCGACCTTGTAAGATGTCATCAAAAACTGGTGACCGATCAATAACATTGATATTGTTGAGGGTACCTGGTAATCCGAAAAATGCGTGTCATATCCAAAGATCTTGTGATGCCACAGCTTCTAAA
>NC_027756.1:8405643-8405882 GCF_000695525.1 Brassica oleracea var. oleracea | reverse complement strand
CCTCTCCAAGCCGTTGGGCAGTTTTTCCACTCCCAATGCATACAATCGAGGCTGCCTACCATCCCTGGAAACCCGCGTACCTCTCCAACATCGAGTAATCGTTGAAGATCCTCAGGTGTAGGTTTTCGTAGATACTCATTTCCAAACAATAGTATTATTGCATTAGTGAAATTTTCCAAACATAAACGTGATGTACTGTCACCAAGACGGAGATATTCGTCATATGTATCTCCCGATTG
>NC_027756.1:8368369-8404847 GCF_000695525.1 Brassica oleracea var. oleracea | reverse complement strand
TATCCACAAATAACATATAGAAACAAACAAAATCCTTCACCTGCAACACCCCGCAACCTTCCAACCCGTGACCTGCAACACCCTGGCCTTCCAACCCGTGACCTGCAAAACAAAATAGAACACAATGAGTAAGCAAAACAAGAGATAAGCTTATTCTTAAGCAGCTATTACACTAACACAATCAAAGCAAAATAACCTATTACACTAACCAAATCAAAGCATTTCAGAGATAAGCTTATTCTTAAGCGCCACTTCATGATCAGATAGTGTTTCAATGTTTTTGGCTAAGAGACGATCTAGGATTTTTTTATTGGAAAGGGTGTTTTTCTGAGCTAGGATGCTCTGTATCTGTTCATAAGCTGCCTCGTTCGGCTTCTTGCGTTTGGCAGCTTTGCTGGCCTTGACACCCGGAGGCCTAACCTCTTCCTCAGCACTCACCACATCCATTTGGCAGCTTTGCTGGCCTTGACACCCGGAGGCCTAACCTCTTCCTCAGCACTCACCACCTCCGGACCACTTTCCTTCCTTTTCTCCTTCGGCTGACAGTGTGATCTCCATTTCTGATCGAACCTAAGTTCCCTCCAGCAATGTTCAAGACAGAACTTGACATTATAGTCATTGAAGAAGATGTCATGAGCAAGCTTCATGACATCATTCTCTGTTTGCCCACTCGTCTGCTCCTTCAACGCGCTTTCATGGCATCCCACAAACTTGCAGACCTCCGCATTCACCCTTCCCCACCTCTGCTTACATTGACTCCACTCTCTTGGAAGGGAGCCAACGAGGTGAGGAGTTGAATTGAAATACTCTTCTATCCTCTTCCAAAACGATCCTAGCTTCTGTTCATTGCTCACTATGGGATCCTTGCTGGTGTTCAACCAAGCACTGATCAGCACAATGTCTTCTTTGGTTGACCACTTTCTCCTTTTCGCTGGTTTAACTAACCCGGGAGAGGTAACATGTGCTTCAGCAGAGTCTATGTCTATTGGTGGACTGCTCTGCGAAGCTAACAAGTTAACAAACCCGTGAGAGTTACGGGAAGAAGGATCCATTGTGTTTAGAGGTTTGTGTGATTTTGGTTTGGTGTTTAGAGGTTTAATTCAACAGCTGCTCAGCCTCCTCCAGACGCTTAGTCAAGCTTTCGATCTGCTCCTGGACACCAATCACCCAAGGCTGACGGTAGTGAAACCCATCAGCCTTGTTTATAAACAAAAAAATATCAGAAAACCATTTTCTAAAAACATAAATGAATCGAAATGGTCATCAGTGTCTTACCTCGTGGTTGGCACAGGTGAAGAACCGCTTCCCGGATTGAGTATCGTACTCCTGTTTCACTCGAACTTCGTCTATGATTCTCCCACCACAGGTACACCTTCTCGGAATGCCGTATTCAGAATCGCAAGTGTATGATAGCATGTTGACGTAGTCCTTTTGCTTCTTTGAATGACTTCTCTCTTCTGTGGGATCCATCTATAAAACAAATCGAATGAATTTGAACATTAAAATCCAAACAATATAATAAATTTAGAACTATCAAACGAAAAACCGAATCAATTTAGAACCCTAACTCCAAACCCCTCTATCGATTTGAAATCTCACAGAAACTAACCCTAAATGAAACGAGCATGCCGATTTACATCAATTAATCGAAAACCCTCTATCGATTTTCATCCCAAACTCGAAAACCCCAAAATTGATTTGAAATCTGCGAAAACGATTTCGAGCAAAATCGACCAAATTAAACCGTCAATCTACTCGATACTAACCTCAGGTCGTCGAGAAGACAGTCCGTCGTCGATTCACACACAAACAACTCAGAGACTCGGCGTCGCTCGTAAAATCGCCTCTCACACACAAACCCTAGCTTTTTTTCGAGAAGAGAAAATGAGGAGAGACACGGGGAAACCCTTCTTTCCTCCCCCTCTACGCGGAATCTTTCATCAATTAAACAACTGACATGTGGCTAAAACCGCTTGATACCGGATCAAGTGCAAGGCCCGCTTCATCGAAACAGACCCATTTTATATTTCATTTTAATCACCCGGACCTTAGAACTCGAGCCCGTGAACCTCACTAAATACCCCGATGCGCATGGTCTAAGCTATCCCGTTAAAGATGCTCTAAAGCTGACAAATCTAGTGCTTTATGCGGCAAAATATATCAGTAATTTCAGTTCGATTACACTGGGGCGCCAATTTTTTATTTTGCTTTAGGCAAAAAAATTTACTGAGCCGGCCTGCCTCAAAGTGAAACGAAGGAGAAATGAAGAGAGATAAGCGCGTAAAGACAACCGCCACTCAAAAGGCCAGAATCGTAACTCAACTTTTGTTTGCTTTAATTTCTTCTGTAAATTTATACATGCACTCACATGTAAGCTACAATATACGTTTTATAGAATTTTTTTAAAACAATTTCAGGAGAGTTCGGGCTATGGACTTTAATTTTCTCTTGGCCCACAATCAGACTTTGCTAATACTTTTAAAGGCGTAAAACACTCTTCTTACAATGGATCAAATTCAAGAGCACAACAACACTAATGCATGCGGTTAAATCAAGTTAACTGGACAGCCATATCTATGGTCATTTTATAGATCTTTAGAAAAGAAAATACGTTTTATAGATCTTTAAAAACACATGCACACATATTTATAAATAGTCATACCTAATAATTGTATCATGTCATTTACAAATCAATAATAGCTGATCGTTAGAGATGAGATCGTATTTTTCGATTATATTTGTTTTAAATTAAACAAATCGGAAGAAACAGCCAAATAGCGAAATGATTTTGAACAAGTGTGTAGGTTCCGTTCACATATATGGGAAGAATAGGACATCCGATAGTGGGATAATTTATTTTTTGTTGATGTTTGTGTTCCGTTTCATATTTATATAATTTTTTTTTCTGTGACAACATAATATTTTTTTTCTCGCCAACATAAAGTTAACACTCAAATCGTAGCGACACAAAACCAACAAATTTATAATAAATGGTATTAAAAAGAAAAAAAGGTGAAAGATAAAACCTTTGCCTCGTTCGCTCACAGCGATCCAAGTATACAAATGATATTTTGAGAAGACGAATGCAAAAGCAACTACAAGATATTGACGTTAAGTATCTTCATAGCCACATATAAATCTTCATGATACCATGTTTAATAAATGTTGAGTATGTGCAGTAAACGTTAATACTGCCACTGAATTTTCAAATTTCTTTGATAATTGATTGAATGTCTGCCCTTTTGTATTACCAAAGATTTCATATATGTATTTAAAATGAAAAAAAAATCTATAAATTTTCCTGCTTAATTAAAATGACATAAAACATAAAGCTGAGGGATAATATTAAACTAAATAATCAAATAAGAAACTCTCCAAAATATGAATTTGGTTACCAATCAAAAAATGTTTTCCATGAAACATTCTAAGAAAACTATATTATTTTATATAACTATCATTAAATATCGCTGTTTAATTTTAAATCACACTAATAATTGTTTTAATGATATTCATGTTGATTAAAAAGGATTCACTACAATACTCCAATACAAAAAAAAACTAGGTATACCAGGGGGGAATGGGGACAAATGATGATAACATAATCATATCAATTATAAAATTTATAATTTATATTATTAATTAAACAAAAAAGCACACACCAATACATGACAAAGGATAGCTTATATATATGCCCCCAATATATAAGTTTATTTATCCTTCCAACCAATCAAGATGCATACGATAATTACATCTCCACAACAACCCAAACACAAAAGCTAAACTTAAAAAATGAAACAAAAAGGGGGCAATAGTACTAGCTTTTATAATTAATTTTAATTTAATACATATTCATCATATCATTAGCCATGATGGGTTGGTTAGAGTAAACCGAACCACCCCAAGGATTAACGCCGCTCATCATATCATCGTAATAACCGTCGCAATTAATCCCAACCGTACGATCATCGAATCCACAGCCGTCGATCTGATCGACACCACCGTTGGTGGTCGTCACGAGATCGACGATCTCGTTCAACGACTCGAGTCTGGTGCTCAGCTCCGTCATCTGAGCGGTCAAGATGGAGTTCTCCGCTTGGATCTTCGTGTAAAGCTGAGTAGTGACGGTGAGACTCGTCAAGATCTGACGGTTGTCGTTCGAAAGCTGATTGATCTGAGCCGTTAGATCGTCGACGTGTTTCTGTTTACGCATCCTTGATCTACGTGCAGATTCACGGTTCGATAGCATTCTCTTACGCTTTCGGTCGTCGACGGCGACGACGGAGCCAGATGGGTTTCCGCCGTCGGAAGAGCTAGAGCTCCGGTATATGCTGCTAGATGACGCCATTTTTATTCCGCCGAAAAGGGTTTAACAAAGAAAATTATTACAAGAACTAAAAAAAAAGGACAGATTTGTTTTTGATGGTTTCTTAGATTTGTCTGAAAAGCAATGAATATATATTTTGTAATTAAGGATTAGCTTTGGGAGTTTTCAACAATTCATGAAACGTTGTAAAACCAGTAGAGGAAGACGACGGAGAAAGATTGAACGAGATGGGTTCTACGGCAGAGAGCAGATTTAACCGTGAGCCCAGAGAGCAAGATTTCGCAGAGAACGGGAGTCATCAGTGTCCGATCATCAAAGGGTCTGAGTTTTTGTGTTTGATATGTTGTCGGGAAGAAACAGAGGAAAAGGAGTTTTGTTTGTTTGATATGTTGTGAAGAAGAAAACAGAGGAGATTTCTAAATATAAGAACAAAAACAGAAAAACACGTAAAGAATTTGGAGATAAGGAGGAGAAGATGTGTGAAGGGGAAAGAGGTTTTTGATGAAGGGTTTGATGTGGATTATATAGAAGCCAAGTTCCATGCATCCACTTGATTATTTATTTTTCTATATGAAATAATGGATGGTGGTTCTGGAAGACCGCCCATTGTTTTATCATTTTGTACAAATTTAAATGATTTTATTTATTTTAATTACAATATCGGTAGGTGGTTGTACTTTTTTTTTGTAAACCTATTTTGGAAATATAAAATTTATTAATGGTAAGTGTAGATTTTGAGTGATGTAATTAATGGTGTGATTAATGCTACATAGGTAAATGTTGACCAAAAATCAAGATTAAATGATACTCCTCTGTTCCTCAAAGTAAAATTTTTTAGAGTATGCACATTTATTAAAAATTTAATAAATGTTTATAATTTAATTTATTTTTTACTTTCTTATATACTTTCCAATAACTTTCCACCAATAAAATTTAATCAATTCAAATATTCTCAATTAATGTTCCTTAAAATTATAAAAAAGTACCTTAACAATATAGAAAATATATCTTTGCGGAACAAGAAAAAAATCTAAAACATCTTACTTTCGGGAACGGAGGTAGTAAAACAGTCAATGTCTTGAAAATTGCATCCATATTAGAAAATTAGCGAAACTCTTTACAACTATCCCCTATATATTAATATTATTAATAAAAAAACATTTTAAAAGTTATAACATGTAATTTATGTTAGTTTTGCTTACATGACCGGTTCGAAAATCAATTAAGAATTTTGTTACTCCAAAATTAAATTGTTAGGGCTTGTTATATTATATAGCATATCCATTATGGACAGTTCATTTATCAAATTGAAATTATTATATATTTTTTCCTTATTTATAACTTACAGAATTACCTAATGTGATTAAGATATATATGACAATTAATGATTTTAAATAATAAAGATTTGCTAACAATTTGTATATTTTTTATCATTTTTTTAAATTATTTATTATTAAAATAATTACACAATTACATTAATCATATAATAAAAATTTAGATTCTTTTGTATATATTGTATTTTAATTTTTTCAAAACGAGTATAAATTACTAAAACTGTTAAAAGTCTCACATAAACATTTGTGATCAATGTTTAATTTTTTTTCTATAATAAGATACAATGATTATAAAATCATATGAATAAATAATTTTATTTTAATAGGTGTTTATGTTAATATATATATATACATATATTTCATATTGTTTAAATTAAACTATATATCATATGAAAAAAACATACTTATATTTTGATATCTGCGTTGAACATATATTGAAAAGTTAAGATTTTAATTTTGAAATTTTCATTGTTTTTTATAAATGATTATAGATTATTGAAACCACTAAACATTCCACATTAAAAAAAAATCGTTTGTGTAAAATTTTGTTACACAAATATGCAAATAATCATAAAATCATACGAGTAGAACCCTCATTTAATAAATATTCATATTAAAAGTATACTATATATCTATGTTAATATCATTTAAATTTAATTATATATCATATACGATAAATAATATTGATTGTTTTGATTTATTTACCCTAAAATGATTGCGAATAAAAAAGAGCGGTAGTTTGATTTATACGGCACGCCAATTTATTACATAATAGTAATTGATTGTTAAGTTATTTAATATATAATTATTATTTAATTACTTCATAATATGCAGAAAAACATAAAATAAGTACTCATTTTGTTCTAAAATGTAAGATGTTTAGAATATTTTTAATGTTTTAGTATATAAGATGTTCTCATCTTTCTAGGTAACTTTAAGTTTATCAAAAACTGTGTAGCCAATCAAATTTAATAGTTATATTTTGTAATTGGTTGAGTAGTTTTTAGTTTATAATTTTAATAATACTTCTAGGTAAAAAGTAATTTTCTTCACAAAATATTTATTATGCACAAGACGCGGATCTTAACCTAAGTATGTATATTTTTAATAATCTTAAACATTTTTTAAATCTCAGGCCAAAAAAAAAATAACGAAATAAGAATAAACTCAAAAATCAATATTTATATCGAGTAATAATCAAAATGAAAAAAAAACGACACAAAAATGAGAAAAATATTGAAGATAGATAGGATTGGCACGTGAACGTAAACTTCTCATAACCATAATTAATTTTTAAATTGTTAAATCATGATATAAAATCGAGTTGACATAGTTTTATTGTAACCAAATAGTAGGCTTATGATTTTTCGGCCTAAACGTTAGGTTCTTATGCGATAAGTGATTTTTTGACCTAAAATATTTTTAAAAATGAGATGAGCTCATCAGTAAAAAAATTATATAATTAACAAAAAAGTTTAAAAAAAACTGTTTAAGGGTCAAAAATATTAATTCGATCAAGAATATAAATTTTATTTTTTCATACGATATTTATTCAATAATTTTAATATAAATTCACTGCGCATGTCTTATCCTAGTTCGTTACTATAATTCACTCTCTTTTAATTAATTCTGATCTACATTAAAACTCTATATATCAAAAATATACTTAATAATTAATTTAGCTATAGAGTTATTAATTTCAATTAAAAAAATCTTTTCAGATTTATATATTTAAAATATTTTTACCACAGAAATAAAAAAATACTGTATTTTGAAAATACTATATATTAATTAAATTTTAACGATTTGAATTTCATCTATTTTATTAGATTATTTCATATATTTTATGAATTCTGAGTACATATCATAGGATATATATGTCCTAGGTATAATTCAATAAAATAACTTCAAAATGTTGAAAAAAATTAAAGATAAATTTATCATTAAAAATAAACATTATAATATTTTGATATTATTTGAAAGTATCCCGGATATATAGAGAGTCTAAACTAATCTCTAAGTAGAGGTATATTCACGGATGGATCATCTTTCCGAATATTTAAATGACTCCTAAATAATAGACTTATATCCGTGTCGCGATATGATGGAGTGTAATGGGGTGATTTCAAATCTAGGTTGTTTAGCAACCGAAAGTCCATCTAACACTAGATCACCAACACGTGGTTAACTAAATTAACCAAGTACCAAACCGAAATCTTTCTACAGTATAGTTTAACTGAATCGAATTCAAAACCAAAAATTTATAGATATCTCTATTCGAAGTTGTTAGAACATCCTTTAATATTTCCGCAAAGATTTTTAAAATAAATAAATTATATATATATATATATATATATTACATGAAAAAACTGTTTCACAATACCATAATAAAATATGAAAACATTTAGGTTTGGAATCCCTATGCTTTTAGAAGCCATTTAAAGTTCAACATTCCTTGATTTACTATACTAATAGGACGAAAAAATAAAATAAGGGTGTGAAAGTTTTATTTTTCCAATAGTTTGACCAAAATTTAATTAATGATTATACATCCTGATATTTAGTTTTCAAATGAAAAAAAAGATTTATCAACAACTATATATACAAATAAAACGAAAATCTGTATACAAATATTTTTGATACAATAGAAATGAAATATGATATGTAAATCATTATAAGATAGTTTATGATGGTGAAAAAGAACAATTTAGACATAAATTTTTATAAAACATATAAAATTAAACTTCCTTTGTTTTAAAAATATACATGATTAAGAAAAAAATTCAATTTTGATCAACAATACATTATTTTTTGTAATTAACTATTTTCTATAAATT
This sequence comes from Brassica oleracea var. oleracea, assembly GCF_000695525.1. Lineage (NCBI taxonomy): Eukaryota > Viridiplantae > Streptophyta > Magnoliopsida > Brassicales > Brassicaceae > Brassica > Brassica oleracea. Next base: position 8,396,352 of record NC_027756.1, on the reverse strand, counting down.
TTGACCAATATAATTTCAATAAACACAATGATGTTTTTGTAGTTTACAATTTCATTAAGTAATACATTAAAATGTATTTTTTATAACAATTTTTTTCTAAAATATTGATATTTTCAAAACAGAACGAGTAAGTTGCAGAGTTGTCTCTGGACTAGTTTTTGTAATTTGTGATAGAATAAATTAGTGATAAATTATAAAGCGGCAATTCTCATAAAAAGTATAAAATATTTTTTATCACAGAATAACATAGAAGAAAAATGACCAATAAACACAATAATTTTTTATCACAGAATAACATATAATATAATTATTTTTTTAAAAAATATTATTTTAAATTATATCCTAAACCTCCTAAATCATAACCCCTAAACCCTAACCGTCACTCCCAAAAATCGAAACTATAATTCTCAACTAATTAATCTAAGGAATGTATGTGTTTTAATATCTTTTAATGAATATTTAACTAGTCATTTTTTTTTCTGTGTACTATTTTATTATTAAAAAAATTGATAAAATTTTTTTTATGCTACCCTTGAAAATTATTCTATTATAAAGTCATATAGTTAGATCAATAAAACATTGACCAAAAAACTGAATAAAACATACGGTTAAAAATTGAAGCAAAACCTAACGGATGGTCTTATAACCAAGTGTTTACCAAATTATGGGTGTGATTGTATAGTCTATAGAGAGCAAATCAAATGAAATATTGTTCCCTCATATTTCCTCTAATTACGGTTTTTTTGGTATAACTCTAATTACTGTTTTAACAAAGAAAAATACAAACTTATTTTTTTTTTAAAGAAATACACACTTATTGTTACTCTAAGTTTCGCTAGATTAATACCATTTACTCTATTTTCTTTCTCTTTCTACTTTTCTTTTCTTTCATTTTATTGTCATCTCTTTCCCATCTTTTCTTTTTACTCCAATTTACTCTAAAAAAACCAATCATACTCTATATTTAGAAGATCTCTAAAAGATACTTTATAATTTCAAATATAAATTTTTTTGCTCTCCAAAAATGAATTTTAAAACTTTAAATTTGTAATTTTGAGGAGTGAAACTCTATGTCTGAAGTTTCACTACTCAAAACTTCAAATTTGAAATTTCATATTTTTGTTTGCAATTTGGTTCCTACAATTATACATCACATTTATAATTCTCAAATATTTTTTTCGTTTATCATTTTAATCCTTAAACTTTTTCTATCTCATAAATATTTCATTTTTTTATAAATTAAATTTTTACACATAAAATTGAAAAAAATTAAAATAAGATTTAAATTATTTTAAAACTAGATTCATATGGAAACAATATACAAAAGAAACTTAACAAAAAAATCTTTTAAAAAATTACATGAAGACATTAATCTTACACAAATTTATATATTAAAACAACACTAACAGTCAGGTAAACTTGATATGGGACCTCCAAAATATTGTCTAAACAATTTTTGTGTAACCGAAAATGGTTGTTGTTGTTTTTTATATATTTTTTCGTACTATTCACGAGTATTAATATCATCAGTAGAAGTTAGGTATTTTAGCAATATTTTTTTTTTCCTTTTTAATTTTTTTCAGATCTAATGTATTAATATCACCAGATTTCAACAATTTTTAATTCGTAATCTACAAATTACAAATAAATAGAGTTATTTTTACTTTGAAATGTACCGGATGATCATATATGCGTTGATGAAATAATTTTATGGAATATTGTGATATTTTGCTTAAATTGTATTATTAATTATGTTATTTGTGAAATTTTATATTTTAATATAATATTTTGCTAATTACTATTGTTGCAATATTTTTATATATGTGTTAGTAAAACTTTTATGAATTTAAATTAATTATGACAAATACAAGGATCGTAATATAATAGTTTTAAAATTAAGTTTAACGTTTTGATTTTGGAGAACAACACATTTAAATTTTAAATATAGAATTTTAGAAACTTTAAAATAGAGCGTATTTTTGAAATTCCGCCTCCAGACTCACTGAGACGACTTGACCAAAGTTACCTTCTAATAATTTCATTTTCACCTCGTACATTACTAATTTTAGGTACGGTTGGTAGTTAATTATTTGTTAATCATCCACTACTACTACAGTGCACGACGCCGTTTATGACGGAATCTCTTTGTAGATCTGCACCGTACGAAACCACGTGCATTGCGCAGTCCATGTTCTTAACGATCGGCTCTTAATATGCATCAAAGTTCAAATTTAAATTAAACGAAATTATCTGGCAGAAAAAGATAATACCTCCGTTTCCGAAAATAATATGTTTTAGATTTTTTTCTTGTTCCACAAAGATAGATTTTCTATATTGTTAAAGTATTTTTTTATACTTTTGAGGAACATTAATTGAGAATATTTGAATTGATTAAATTCCATTGGTGGAAAATTATTGGAAAGTTTATAATAAAGTAAAAAATAAATTAAATTATAAACATTTATTAAATTCTTAATAAATGTACATGCTTTAGAAAATCTTAAATTCTTAATAAACGTACGTGTTTTAGAAAATCTAACTTTCATAGTAATACTTATAAAACAATATACTGTACTTAACCTCTAAGCAGAGGCAGGGGACAATAATCACGTGGGTCCATAGCTCGCTCTTTCTGGAACTTCATTACATTTTCTATTTGTATAAACTAATAATTATGTATAAAATATTAAAACAGTCTTCAATGAGAGATCAAATGACGACTAATTGACGCATTAGGGTTTGGTGAAATCCATATCTAATAAGTTTATTTAGAACGATATATTAGCTACTAAACGGAATTAATTCTATTAAGAGGAATATTTCAAAAACTTCATTTTCTAAAATATTACAATTTTAAAAAGTCCTGTTAAATATTCTATTAAATAAAACTATCTAAAATATTATAAATGCTTTTTATAATGTGGTATCTTAAAAGGAGGGATCAACAAAAATGTACTTTCTTAATATAAAAAAATAATTTTATTTCTTTACCGGAAATTCAGATATTATAAATAGTCTCCTCCGAACAAAAAATTGAATCTGGATGGGAAAATGTCTAGTAAATACTTCTTTACCAATAGGCTAATACTTCGTTTGGTAAAAAATGTATTTTAGAACCTCCTTTGATTTATTTCCCCACCATGTATTGAGGATACCTTTGGCAAAATATAAATACATTTAAAAAAAAATTCAAATTTAAGTGTATTGCTTTTTACGAATGATGTCCCGGTTTACGTGTCATGTATTAACTATGAAAATATATAATAAAATTTTAAAGATAATGAGAAAAGAAAATGCAAAGTTAGGTTGAACCATCAAAATATGGCCCTACTCTTATTTAGCATTTTGTTTCGATTTTTTTTTAAAATTTCTATTTGATTCTATTTATCAAAACGCAAGCAGCATATCCACTTTTCAAATTTGTTCTAATCAAAAGGGTAACCTAATTTTTTTTTCAGTTTAATAGTTTAATAAACGGAGAGACACACGGTTTTTATTAACAGATTTCAATTAAAAAAATAATACTCCTATTATCCTATGTACATATATTTTATATTAGAAAATGTACAAAATTGGGCTGCTAAATGAGTCTCAAAGAGGCTGGCTCCAACTCTGAGAAAGCAAATAGTAAATTGGAAAGATGAGGGAAAAGTTAATGAATTTAGAAAGCAAAGTCAGTGCATGCAACCACAGCCCCTAGTTCAGACCTCAAATTGGACAATTCCTTCATTTTATTCTCAATTAATTAAAAATTAGTAACAAAGAGATGTCAAATAGAATTAGTTTCACTTTAATTTGATGTAATAATATATATCTCAATGATGCAACTGATGAGGAATATTCCCAAACAAGGATTGTTTTATATTCATTGAACCCCTTTCTAAAAGTTTAAACATGTAATGGACAGATCAATGAGGTCACTTCCCTTATGATAATTGAATTTGATAATATTATAAATGACTTGCAAGTCAGCAATTTCGGCAAATTAACAATTACTCTCCAAAGCTTTTCTCTATATATATTAGCTGTCATGAAAACACATTATGTAGATACCTTATATATTAATTGAATAACATTGTTTTGTACCCACGTGTCACCATGAAAATGAAATTCAGAATTTTTAGAAAAATAGATCGGTCCATCTGAACTTATATTATACTTTTTTTTTTAAAACTAACTATCAAATTGATAAATAATATACAAAAGAATATTCTCGCACTTTCCTTAACTAAAAGCTACGGAATTACCTAATATGATTAACATATATATGACAATTAATGATTATAAATAATAAATATTTGATAACAATTTTTGTATCTTAGCTCTTTTTTGTTTAATCTTATATTATTAAAGATACTAAACAATCACATTAACCATATAATTAAAAATATATTTTTTATATATGTTATATTTTAAATTTTAAAACGACTATAAATTACTAAAAACGTTAAATATCTCACACTCAAATTTTGTGATCAATGCTTTGACATTTTTGTAATAACAAAATATAAATGATCATAAATCGTATGAATATGAAGTTTTATTTACTTGACATTCATATTATATATTAATATAGTTTAAAATTAAACTATATAACATATACAATACATAAATATGTTAATTTCTAAATTTGTATTGAAAAAATATTGAAACCTTACTATTTTAATTTTTAAATTTGCATTGAAAAATTCACACATTAGAAATTTTGTGTTTATCGTATGAATATGAATTCTAAATAATAAATATTTATATTAAAATATACTATATATCTATGTCGATGTCATTGAAATTTAGTTATATACCATATAAAATAAATAAAATGATTGTTTTGATTTATTTACCAAAAACAAATATCACAAATAAACAAGAGGTATTATTTTGATTTATGTGCTTACTCTAATTTAATTATATACATAATACGTAAATGAACACAAATAAATAATAATATATAAAAATTATATATATATAACGTTCATTTGTGCGGGTCTTAACATAGTAATTAGATATAGATCAAACTAATTAAAAGGGTGATTTAGATATGTTAACTAGGTCCAAAGCAGGGAGACGGAATTTTCTCAACCCTATAAATTGATGAACTTGGACTTAGTTATATATGTCTAAAAAAAAAAAAAATTGGACTAAAGTCCATTCGGGCTTTAGAGGTTGGACAAGAATCGACCTGAAAAACCAAAATTCTACATTTAAGTTTAAATAATATCATTTTGCGATTGAAACTATTGATAACATTAACATATATTAATATTATTGATCCAAACTATAGCAAAACAAATGGAAATGTGAATGTACTTTACTCTTTGAGCATTATAAGTGCCACATTCTAAATTCGATAAATTCTTTTTTTTTGTACAACATGTTTTTTTTTTCAAAATATAAAATATAGAACATTTTTTGCGTTTAGCATAAGTTTTGTTCTCTTATATACTTAGTTTTAATTTTCATTTGATTATTTAAATTTTGCTAAATGTTGGTTTCCTTATAATAGGGTTTTAAAGCATGTGCAAAACACTTTTATTAAACAAGAAAAGTTTAAACTTGCTATATATTTTAAGATGTAAAAAACTGTTTTTAATGAAAGTTTGATATTTTAAAATGATGAAACATGCAGATACAATGTTATTTTAAATTATTCTGAGAATCCTAGAAATCTTGAAAACCACTATAGTCCTATTAGAATCGGGATGGACCCAAAATATTTTAGAACCAGCCATATTGAACTTAGATATTTATGAGTTTTTCCGGTCAGGCCGGGCCAGCATAATTGTCATCCCTATGATTGTTATTATATAAGAAATGTTGATTATGACTCACCGATTTTAAAAGTCCGGAGAATTATTACTTAGCACAATAGGTCAACAAGATAGAGATGTGCGATAGTGTTGTATATATGGATCATGGAGAGAACGAGACAAGTTTTCAGGATAAGGATGGTCTTCCACTGTAAGGGATTCTAATAATAAGATTCTGGTGTCAATGAACATCCGTCAAATACTTCCACATTTACATGCAGAATATGAAGTTTGATTTGGCAACAGACTGCATGAATACCATGCAGTTCTCGAAGATAGTATCTGAAACAGAGTGTTCTCAATTGGTGAGAAGATGACTATACCAACAGAATGGCTAGCTTTCGCGTCCCACATAGAGAAAAATCAACGTGAAAAGACTTTTTTTCCCAGTTTTTGATCCAACATATTGCAGGAATAAAGAATACAATGACAGACAAATTTCCACGTTGTACTCGAAGTTTTCCTTTAGATGTGTATTATGTTGGTCATGCACCACCACTTTAGGTTTCCGAAGTGGGGATTAGTTCTGACTAGTTAGTTTATTGTTGACAAAAAAGAAGAAGATTTACATGAATAAAAGTTCACTTTTTATTGGCTAGTGGCTGTATTATCTCTTTGATATTTCTGAATCCTACGAGAAATGTTACCATATTATTGGACTTGCTATAATAATCGATAATATACAATTAAAAAGACATTGAAGTTTTTTTGTTTTCTTTTTCAAAAAATGATCTTTTACAATTTTAACTGTAATTTTTTCGTACAAAACAGATTTGAGAGATTTACCAAAAGATCATTTATAATTTGATTTTGAATGCAAATATATATCCTATATTTAATTAAATAAAAATTGAACTTAATATGACTGAAAAAATTATAATTACCACTTATGAATAAAGAAAAAAATTCGAATTTACATTTATAATATAACAATGAAAAGTCTGCACGAAACAATGAAGTCTCCTGAGCTTCTCCAAGAAATTGGTATTTGAATTGAATCTTATAACTAATTTATGAAATTAAAAAAAAATTTGATGAAACTAAATTGAAATCATGTAAATATAAATGATTAAATCATCTTGTAAATAAAAAATAATAATTTGAATAGTTCTGAAATAGAAAAATATATTTTGTAAATCATAATTGTTCATTGGATTTAGATTCCTAAGAAGTTTGTCAAACCAAATATTATTTTCTTAAGTGTGAGTTTTACTTTCAATTTGAATAAAACAAAAATTTAAACCAATAAAATTTTCACCAACTAAAATTTAAATATTTATTTAAATTCTTGGTCTAGAAAACTTCATATGAAGTCGACTTTTGGTTTTAGTAACCTAACTAAGATTTTTGTTTTTTTATATAAAGAAAAGTTATACACATTTTTCTTCTCTCTCAAATGACTGTGTAAGCTTTATATGTTTTACTATAACACTATTGCCAAATATCAAATAATTTAGGACTTCAAACTTATATTAAGTTTTAAGAATGTAAACATGCAAATTATAAATAAAACAAGTTATATTTATAAGAAAAAAAATAATATTATAATTTCAAACATAACACATTTTCAAAACAACACCTGACATGAATTCAACATAAAAAGTTTAACATAATAAAAATTCAAAATAATACTAAACAAAAGTTGAACAGAGAAAATTACATAAACCACATAAGCAAGCATAGAAAAATCATGTTCAAAATATTTAGGATAGCAGATTTTGGGTGAAAGCTATAAACATAAAGAAACAAGAATATTACTATTCTCATCCTTATACAAAATTAAGATGTAAATTCATTTAGAGAATCCAAAATTAACAAATGAACATGAATGAACAATTTTTTTTAAAAAAATATCATTTTTAATATGGAGAAAATGCAAGTTTACTATATTAACAGAAAATCACAGAGAAAATTTCATGTGAAGTCTTCTAGAGCAGACTTCAGGTAAGGCCTTCCTATAAAAGACCGAAGATGAATTTTCCCAGAAAAGACTTCCGATGAATTCTTCCAAAAAGGACTTCATGCAAAATATTCTTTTAGGTTATTTTTAAAAATTATAAATTTACAAAGATACTTCAACCTATGTCTGCTCAATGAGCATACTTCGGGTGAAGTTTTACTTTATAAATTTTTGGGTTACTTTTGTGTATCAATTTTTTAAAAACAAATTTAAGAGAAGACTTCATCCAATGTCTACTGTGATTAACATGTTAGTTTTGTATTTGACCAAATTTTTTATAAGATTTGACTTCATTATAACAGACTTCACCCAAGTCTAATACGAGGAGACTTCACCTGAAGTCTTCCTACACGTCATCTAAAATCTTTGAAGTGTCAAAAGAAGTCAGCTCGGGCCAGTTTTGCAACTGCCCATCTTTGAATTTTTATGAATAAACTTCACCTAAAGTATGCTTTTAGACCCATGGATATGACCAAAATCTCAAAATAAAATCGACAACAGGCCTTAGGTGAAGTCTTCTTAATTTTCAAAAATAGGAAATTTCACTTGAAATCTGCTAATTAATTTATTTTTTGGGTTAAATGTTTTAACATATATGTCAATTGCAAAACTGACATGAGTAAATTTCTTGTGAGACGTAGGAGAGTTCATGTGACATGTAAAAAAATTTCAGAAGAAGTCTTCTCACAGGAGACTTCACAGATAAAACATCCTACGAAAATTTTAATTTCCTATAATAATGTCTCTAAAATGCAAAACTAACTTTGTTTTTACAAAAATATTTCATGAAGTCTACTCGATCTTTTTTACAAAAGAAAATTAGCAGATTTCACGTGAAGTATTCTAAGAAAATTAAAAAAAAAACAATCAATTACAAAACTAATATGCACAGTTGAGCAGACTTCACCTGAAGTCTTTTTTTTTGTGTGAAATGGATCAGAAAAATTCAAAAATCAAATGAATAACTATCTAGATCCATTGAGAGTTCATATTTAGTGTTTTCAAGCACCCATAATTCCTGTTTCCTAATTTAAGCTAAATGAAAGAAACACAATCATTAATAACCAATAATACTCAAATTTGAGGAAGTTCAATGTGAATGTGACTTGGAAATCCAAAATATGAAAGTTTTTGGATGAACCAAGAGAAGAAGTGCAAGATAAATGATTTTATGTATAATAAAATAAAAATAGAATTAAAAAGCATGTAGAGCTTGGTTTTTGGTTAATGACAATAATATTTTTGAAATAAAGTAAAAATGAAGAGGATTGTTTTGGTATATCAATGTATTTTGAAAAAAAAAATACATAATAGTATTTTCGTGAATAATTAATATGTTAGGATAAAAATATTAAAATATTTTTTGAAAAAATTAGTTTTGCACGTGATAAAAAAATTTAGGTTAGTTTTGGAAAAAAGCCCAACAATATTAATGATTCAGATGTTTTGTCTTTATGAAAATTAAGTATAACACCAGGAAAAACGAAGGAGCTACAAATTGCCTACTACTTCACCACTAAGCAAAGCCTCCTTCAAAGAGCCAAAATAGCTTTATTTTACATATGTTCAAGAAGATCTTACAGGTCATGTGCTTCTGTTTAAAGTGATTTGATTCTCTGCAACTATATAAAGTTATAAAAGACTCCGACAATTGGTGCATCGATGCTGGCGGTGATAGTTATGCATACAATGCTTGAGACTGTTTCATAATCCATGCAGATTAGAGTGATAGATCAAAATAATTGAATTTGATACCATTTTACAAATGTGATCTCCTTATTTTTGAATAGATTAAGGAATATAGGAAGAACTGAACCTCATCAAAACTATGAAAGGGAAGAAGATCTAACATTGAAATAGAGCCTTGAAGCATATTTTTGACCATAGTGTTGCCTAAAAACTAAATGAGTTTTCTGTTCTAATCAGGTTGGCTAGCTTCCTTTCTTTGTTATTAATATCATTTCAAATAAATAAATTCCAAGTTAAGAGACTTAAGACCAGCCCAAGTTAATTTTTTTTATCCTAATTACATATTAGTGGAGGTATAAAAAACCAAAGTTCCATAATAAGGATCAAGACAAATCACATACAAAAGAGAGCTTAGGAAAGATAAGATAAATACAAAAGTTCTTTCAACTTAATGGTCTTTAGGATGTTAAGTGGAAGAGTTTTTTCAATGGCAAATGCATGCAATTTGAGTAGAAAAGATAGTTACAAAGTTACTTCTTAGCTTAAATATATAGCTCGATTACAATTCCTAGTGGTGTGATGTGAAAGTATTTACACAGCCGCCGGCCCAACAATGTCAACCAATAAACGTCATGTGATACAAAGTTGGTAATATGTTTACCAACACTCAGACTTGTATCACTTTAGAAACAATACCATGATTATTCAACAAGTAATATATAGCATTAAGGACACCATAGAATCATGGTTTTCAACTAAGTTTTAAGCAAATCACAAAAGTAGGTGATGACACAACATATGTTACAAATGAAATTTTGCTTTTGCATCATTGAAACCTAATATGGAGCTAATCAATTGTACTTCCAGTGCATACTTTAAAGATTGATGATTCCATGACTAAGACATACCATAATCATCTGACAAAAGCCCTTCATGTTTGTAACTTTGAAATAGCCTCTCATCAAGACTCTCCTACAAATACAAACCAAGTTAGTAAAACTCGATAATAAAAATAAAAATTGAGTATATGGGCATTTCTATCCCGACTTCATATTTTACTTCAGCTGTACATCCCGTAATCAAGCTAATTCCTAGTGAAGCTCGTCTTTGTATTTACAGAGATTTGTGACATCAATGAATGTCTTGTGATACAAAGTTGGTAATATGTTTACCAACACTCAGACTTGTATCACTTTAGAAACAATACAGAGGGTTTGGTCTGAAAACATGAAGTAACCTCATAGGTCACAGACAATTAAGAAAGAACAAGCCTCAACTTAAAAACAGTCTCACACGATTCACATTTACAAAATTGAAAAAGGATACTAAATCAGTTCTTCAAATTATGTTTTGCTACTACTCACTCATTCAACTGTATCTAAATAAACAGACGAGATGAAAACACTCGCTATATAACATAACATCAAAGCTGCATTTTAGAAGGAAAAAAAGATAACTGGATGACGATGATGATTAGGGGTTTGCAGTTTCTGCTCCAGGGTGGTAATAAAGCATCTCGTCCCACATCATCTCTCTGATCATCCGTTCCTCCATGTTCTCATCTATGTCCAGAGAGATTGGGACATGCGCGGGTGGATTAGAGCCAGAGTCAAACAGTCCCGCCATGTACGGGTGCGAGAGTGCATCGGTTACAGAGATTCTCTTGGTCGGATCAAACACTAGCATCCTCTGCAGCAAATCAATAGCCAGAGGATTGGCTTGAGGGTAGAGATTGGAGAGATGCGTACCCCTCGAGAAAGGAAGAGACTTAATGAATCTTCGAGCTTTCGGGTTGTCTATAAACCGAATATCAGACTCTTGCTGGCTACCAACGACGTTGATGATGAGCTTAAGCTGGTTGAGACATTCCGTCCCCGGGAATATCGGTTTTCGACCAAGAATCTCCGCGAATATGCATCCAACCGACCAGACATCAATTGAGGTTCCGTAGTTGTCACAGCAGAGAAGAAGCTCAGGTGCTCTGTACCAACGCGTGACCACATACTCGGTCATGAACTGTTCATTTCCCTGGCTCGTTCTAGCTAACCCGAAGTCGCATATCTTTAGATCGCAGTTAGCGTTGACTAAGAGGTTCCCTGGCTTCAAATCTCGGTGAAGGATGTTTGCAGAGTGAAGATACTTCAATCCTCTTAGCAACTAAACGCATAACAAAACAAAAAAACAACATGAGACCAGAGACCCAGAGGCCCCTAGTTCGAGTGACCGCTGGGACGAAATTAATATAACATGCTGTGATTTCAGGTATTGGGGATTACAGGCTTCGACCTGAACCTCCTGGTATTTAAAAAAGAAAAAAAGATAATACATGAGAAATGTAAGAGTTGCATTACCTGGAACAAGAAGTATTTGCAGTGATCATCAGAAAGAGACTGAGATGATTTGATGATCTGATGAAGATCAGTATCCATCAGCTCGTAAACCAAGTAAACATCTTTGAAACTCGATTTATTCGTAGGCAGCATAACGTCTTTAAGCGCGATCACGTTATCATGCCTCACGTGCCTAAGAAGCTTGAGCTCTCTCAGCGTCCTCAACGCGTCAACGCGATTCTCGAACACATTGTGAATCTTTTTGATGGCGACCTTCTCGTTGGTCTCGCGGTTGATGGAAGAACAAACCACACCGTAAGCTCCTCTTCCGATGGGTTTGATGGGAACATACTTAGTGTCGATTTCGAACAGTGTTTGCCACATGGAGTAGTAATGTTTCCCTTGCTGTTTGATCCCATTTGGTGGCTCAACTAACATCGCCATGCTCTCTTGTTCCTAAACTCAACCAAAAACCCAAATTCTCAGTATTTTTTTCCTTAAACTGAGCAAATCTTCAAAAGGGTTTATAGAGATTCTTGATTTTCTTGAAAAGTTTCAAATTTTTTTCCTTTACTTAGCTATCAATCATACTACTCCCACGAAAAATCAAACTTTCAAAGTAATTATGACTAAACTCTCTATCTAATTTAAGAAAAACAAAATTAAGTTAAAACAAGCAAAGAAAAGAAGATTTCGACATACCCAGATTGTAATCACAGAAGCTGAATTGTTGTTGGTTGTGTGCTTTGATTGATTGGTGATCAGAGAAAGAAGAGAAGGGTATGATTGGATCTGAATTGAGATGGCTTCTTCATACTTATCAAGAAGATATAAAAGAGAGAGAGAGAGAGAGAGAGAAGTTAAGAAGTGGTGAGACCCATACCGGGGAATGTTAGAGAAGAGGAAGAAGATGAAGCAATACGTTATGTTTGATGAAGAAGCCTTTCTTACTTCTTTTCTTTTTTCAGAAAAAAAGTGAAATAATTTTATTTGGAAAGTCTGATAATTACGAAAACGACATTTCTTTTGTAAGATATTTTTTTGTTTCTCCTTTAATATAAAGCTTCAGTTACAAACTATTTAAATTCTAGAGAAATGTAATAAATATCTAAAATAGTTACATGGACTCTCCATTTTACACGTAATAATGCAAATTAAAAATAGGTGATTGAAGCAAAGAATTTAATACTGTATGTACTTTGATTTGTAATTAATAAAGAAAGAGATAGCATTAAGTTTTATTACATTTTTTACTGCACATATATATACGTACACGACATATATATACGTACACGAATACGGAGACTTGAGAAGAGCGAAGGATTGGATCAAGCAACCGGCTAAGCACGTGGGTACAGCTTAATATGACACGTGGCTTACATATATTGGGTAATATTCTCTTTTTTTTGTCCGAAGTTTCCACTAAAAGCTGGTGAAGTAAAACCTAACTAAAAAGCCTGGAAAGTGCGTCAAGTACAACAACTCTTAAGTTAGATACTCTTTCTCGGCCAGAGGCTTTTGAAAAGGAGATTTAAAAAGATAAGTGTGGCTGCCGGGTTCGATCAACTTTGTGGTTAGTAACTTAAATACAATAGTACTACCTAACTAAGCATGGCTGTTCGGATCTTCGGGTCGGGTTCGGACCGGTTCCTTTCAGGTCCTAGACATTTAGACCCCATAGGTTATAAATTTCGGTCTTTTCGGATCCGGGTAAGTTCAGGTCTATAATTAAAATACTTGTAAAATAGCCATAATTTTTGGATCTGTATCAGATTCGGGTCGGATTCATGTATTTAGGATCCGAAAAGGACATAGAATACCTAAATTTCATCAAATTTAGTCTATATTTGTCATATATATCTAAAATTTTATAAAATAACTTAAATTAAACTATCAATACTATTAAATTAGGATTTAATAGGAACATGACCTAATAGGAACCCACTACTTTCAATTAAAACTGTCGACTCATACTTCTTCTTTTTTAAAACCTTTTACGATGGATGTTGACTCTGGGTAATGAAATGAAACGAATTTACTGTCGACTCATACTTTCAATTAAAAATGTAGACTTCTTTTGATTCTAAATCGTATAAGTCCACTAAATAAAAATTATGTTGTTTGGCAACCAATGATATTGATACTATACTTTCATAAATATTATCTCTACTACAAAAATTAATCGAAACTTGGCAATGATATATTATAAGAAAATATAAAACCTAAATATATGTTTAAATTAATGTTTCAAACACAATCACAACATTGAACCGGAATGTTTTCGGTTATTGGTTATTTGATTGACTGTAGATAAACCATAGTTAGTAATTTAATTAATTTTAATATATAACTATAAATATATCAATATTAAAAATATAAGAAAAAATGTTTAAAAATACAGTAAGTTTTTTAAAACACTATTTTTTATTTCACATACAATATAATTTGAACAATTTTTATAACAAGTTGGAGTTAAGAGAAATATTTTACAAAATAAAACACAAATATGAAAATTTCTATAAAAATGTTAAACAAAAAATATGCCTGTCCTTCAAAGAGCGGGTCAGAATCTAGTTAATAATTAAAATAAAACATTTTTAAATTTTAAATTTTACATTTAAAAACTTTATATTATTCAAAAATGTTACCAAATAATAACAAATATTGTTGACAAAAGATATTTCAACTAAATCATAAAAATAATATATACTACATGATGGGAGCTGGGTTACTAAACTGTGCATTGCACGCATTTGTTTCTCATACGACACTAGTCTAAAGAGGCGAGTGATTGGCTTTTGCTTAAATTATCTATCAACTATTAAAACTGAACTACATTTTGTACTTAATTTTCCCCAATAATTACAACCTCACGCCACTGCCATAAAACACATCCGTTTAATATAATTTCCCTAACCCCCATTACTTCGCTAGATCATAAGTTCGTACCTTAGTTCAGGAATAATTTATGGTAGGTAATATATTAATCTACTCCAAATCCGTTGTGCACCTTCCTTCACGGTGTACGTACTTGGCTTTGGGTTAACATTCAATTAACACTCAGAAAATGAGGAAGAAGAAGAACTACAGCACATGCAATTGCCAAAACCAGGGTGAAACGATGCGAGCGATGTAACTAATCTCTTCTATAAAAGATGAAGTTCTCACCTTTTCAAAAAAAAAAAAAAGATGAAGTTCTCACAGTATAACTTAATTTCATTAATGAAGGATTGATTCATTGTGTGACTGATTTCTTTTCTTTTTTTTTTAGGCGAATTACAGAGCTAATGAGATTACAACTATTGTGAATAGTTCCATGCTTAAGACTACTAAAGCTTTCGAATCCCATGCTTCGCTTATTAATTTAGGTGGAGAACTTTATTTTATAATTGTTTTTGTGTTTTGATTCTTCCGCAGAGAAAGGAAGTTAACGAAGTCTTGCGACAGAGCCTGCCTTCTCTTCACCGACGCTGGTGAAGCCTAACAATAAGAAGAGAGGCAGAGAAGAAGAGAGGCAGAGAGGGAAACAAGACAGAGACGGCCTAGACTAGGTTTTAGTTTTATGTTTAGTTTTTATTTTTTTCTTAAAAATTGGTTTAGTTTGGTTTACTTTAATGTACCGGTTTTAAATTGGTAACCCATTTGATATATAAATTTTTATAAATTTAATTTTTTATTTGTAATAAGGTAAATAATGACTAACAAAAAGTACTATTAAATAAAATTTATATATCAAAACTGGTTACCAATTTAAAACATAAAATTGTAAATAAAATGTTTAGTTGTTATATTATGTAAATCAACTTATACGTAAGTATAAACAATTTAGGCTTGATAAATAAAATTCGCAAAAATCTGTACTTATTTTTTAATATTTTTTTTTGTAACTTGCTTTCACTATTTATTTATGTTTCTGTTTAAATAATGTATTTGTTTAAAAGAATATCAATGTAAATTTTGAACTTTATATTCATCTTTAAATCCTGAAATTTATATTTTAATTTCATAAAACTCACAAATATACTTAAAACTCTAATGTTTTACACATTAATATTTATTTTACCAAGTAAAATGAATAAAAGCATAATAAAAAAAAACACAATCTGGTAATTTATAAATGAACCCTAAACACATTGAACAAGACACAAATATGTCAAAACTCAATAACATAAGAATCTATAAAAAGAACATAAAAAATTATATTTATGTAAATCATTTATAAGTGGAACATACAATTATTAGGGATGGGCACTTCAGTTATTTTATCGGTTCGGTTTGGGTTCGGTTTGGTAATTCGGTTCTAGAATTTTTCCAACTGAAGTAAACCATGATTAGTTTGGTTTGGATCGGTTTCGGTTCGGTTTGTATTCGGCTCGGTTTGTGTTTTGGTTTGGTTTAATCGGGTTTCCTTAATTTAATTCTTTTAAGAGCAATCATATTTTAAAACATAAACACATGGTTATGAAATCATCATGTTGGAGACTATGAAAAAATAAACTATGTAAACTAAATCCAATATAAAACTGAAATAAAAACATTTTAAAAACTCAAAAAATTTATAAGAACATAATCAAATCAAAGTTAACTAAAATTAATTGAAAATTGAAAAACATCGTTAATAATGCTTTTCAAAAATAAACTTTGTAAATTAAATCTAATATAAAATATAAAAACAAATCTTAAAAATCACAAAAGTTTTGTAGGAATACAATCAAACCAAAGTTAACTAAAGTAAATAGAAAATTAAAAAATCCAACATCGTTAATAAAGTTAATAGTGACTTTAGTGTTAGGATTTTAGTATATTGTATATTGCTAGAATGATTAATTCAAATAATAACAAAACACATAGGTTTCTCGGTTTGGATAGGTTTCGGTTCGGTTTGTTTGGGTTGGGAAAATTTTAAACCAAACTATTTGATAATAGACTTTGGTTTGGTTTGGATCGGTTTTAGTTCAGTTGGTTCGTTTTTTCCCACAATTATGAAAAACAAATATCCGTGCGGTCGCGTAGATGAAAGGCTAGTTTAGTTTAATGTCAAAAGTACACAACACTCATCTGAATTTTGAAGCTGACAAGTTTTATGTTTTTGGTTTGATGTGAATTACGAGCTCATTTTCCTCAAAAATAAATAAATTACGAGCTTATTTTTCTCAAAAATAAAAATAAATTACGAGCTTATTTGCCAATAATAGAAAACAACACAGTATATCTATTGTACTATCATTATGTGCATAATAAGTTTTGGCCCTTTCTTATTCGCGTACCAGCTTCTCTTCTTCTTATTCTCCATGTCATTCGTAGAACTATCTATATTTCTCGTCATTATCATTTGTATTAATCATAATTAATTGTTTACAAATACAAACTTTTCCCTTGGGTTTGCTTGTAACATTTAGATTTCTGGAATATGAAAGTGCATGTGGAAATGCTTTAAAATGTTGATTTGACCGACCATTGTCACGGGTCCAAAGAGGGCATATGGGATCCATGAAGGGTGGCGATCAAGTGGTTATATTGTTTCTCTCGACCTTCTTTTTCTCAATGAAGCTAATTACTCCACGAAGAACTACATCTATTAATCTATATCATCATCTTGCATCAGCTCTTCAGATAACTCGGCAGGAGTAACTTCCGTAGAATCGACCAGCTTCTCGATTTCTTCGCATAGAGGATGGTTTAGGCCATCCAAACCAAGGTAATTGGAAACCAGTGTCCTAAATCCTAAACTTGTACAATATGACATATGGATATGCATATCCATTCTTCCAGGACGTAGCAACGCAGGATCAAGCTGTTCCTTGTGGTTAGTCGTGAACACGATGATTCTCTCGTCCCCAGCGCTTGACCATAACCCATCGATGAAATTCAGAATCCCTGATAGAGTTACCGTTCCTCTACTCATGTTTCTTTCTTGATTCTCTGCTTCCCTGTCCCTGACCTCAGCATTGCAGTCGATATCCTCAATCACCAAAATCGAACGATTCGTGGTGGATAACAAAATCCTCTTGAACTCACCATTGTTTTGAACACTGCTGAGCTCAAGATCAAAGATATCGAACTTTAGGTAATTAGCCATTGCGGCTATCAAACTAGATTTACCAGTACCTGGTGGCCCATACAACAAGTAACCACGTTTCCATGCTTTACCAACTCTCTTGTAAAACTCTTTCCTCTTAAGAAACCTCTCCAAATCATCGATTATCTTCTTCTTTGCACTTGGATCCATCGCCAATGTGTCGAACGTGGACGGATGATCGAGAGTTATAGACCCCCAACTTCCACCAGGAGAACCATAGTAGCCTCTCCCGGGCGCATCTTTGCTATAGCCTATAGAGCTTCACCGCTCTCAGATTCTTCTTGATCTCTTCTGCTTCCGCAAGAACGTGGCTCAGATAAGAGCCCATTACTTTCTCTCTCAGCTTATTCTCGAACGTGAGCCTGTAGTGACGTTTCACTTCATTAAATTTATTCTCCTCCGATTCAACGTAGTTCCATTTCATTTTGGAGTTCTCGAAGGAATCAAATATTTCCTCTCCTTTCACGATAGAGATTGTGAAATGCTTCTCCTTTGTGGTTTTCCCAACGCATAATTGCTTCGTATCGGGGCTGATTTTCTTCCTGAGGTAAATCTCAGCGGCTTCGAAGACATGATTGCTTTCCGATCCGAATTTCTCGTCGATAATAACCGTCAGATTATTCGACTTAGGAGTGAATAACTGGTCGAGTAATCTGAACAAGTATGAACGGAGCTGCATCGGCATGAAGTCGTTGAGCATCTTTCTAAAGAGCATCATGAATCCGGTTATGGATGCATACACTGAGAATAGCGTCGACAGTGAGAAAGCGTTGTCGGAAGAAGGAAACATGTTTTAGTGTTTTTAGAGTGATGGATGAGTTAGAAGGCGTGACAAAGAGGTCAATTTTATAGGTGCAAAACGGGAAGTACTTTTCAAACGCAATTTTTCTTCTTATTTTTTAATTCCTTAATTATTAAGAGGCATTTATTAATTAGATATAAAAGAAAGTGGCAAAAAAAGATCAAAAGTTAGGTTTCTCGAGTGAAGCAGAAAAACAATAAAGAAAGACCAAGGACCTTGCGTTGCAAGGAGTTGTTCACGCGTCGAATCCATTTGTTGTAGTTTGGTCTGGCTACGAATAAAATATGGAAATATGGGACAAAAAGCACTGTTACTGACAAGGACTTTATAGACCATTGTGTCGGTATATGGGTGCGTATAGAAGATTCCGTGGGTTTTAACTTTGGGCCACCTCAGCTATAGTTATCTGATATAGTTAGCTAGGCCGGTTTTATCAAAAGTTACAAAATTTCCATTCAAATATTTTTGTAGTAAATAATAATAACATACTGCAAAAAAAACTCTATAAATTAACAAAGTTGAGACTATGTTATTTTATTAATTTATAAAGTTATTAATTTACAAAAAAATCATTTTTATATATTTTAGAGTAGTTATTTTTGTTAAACAAAAAAGATAGTTGGTTTCAATGTTTATATATTCAGTAAAATTTATAAATGCAACATTCATATTTTTATTTAAATGTATTGCAGATATATATTTTTGAATACCATGCATTACAATACTATGAAATCTTAATAAAAATAGTAATAAACACTGTTGTGAATATAAACAAACAGACAAAAAAATATATAATTTATATTTATATAAATTATATATATATTAGTAATTAATAATTTTAATGGAACTATATATTTATATGGAATCTTCTAAGAAAATATTATCTTATTATTTTATCAATTTGTGTCATATTTTTTACTGTCAAATTTTGGAATCAGTTGGTTTCGTGCACCAATGCGTATAGAGAATACGTTAGAAGAAAAATATTATTTTATTTACAAATGGAAATTTATTTAAAGTTTAATTCTTTCTGGTTTTCGACTTTATCGATATTAAATTAAGTTTATTTCATTTTTTAGTTAAATACAAAAATGAAATTATTTTGATTTAGTTTTTAGCCGAACTAATTAACCATCAATCATTTAACCAAGATTCAGTATAATATTTTCATCTATTAATTGATCTAAGTATAAGTTTAAACATTTAAAATATTTTAAAGAATATAACTTTCTGCTAAATTTAAGTTTAAATGATTTAGTTGTATCTTAAATGCTTTTAAAAAATAAAATATTCTAATAAAATTATATGACCTTCAATTTTTAACCTTAAGTAGAGTCTCTAGTAATAATGGACCGGCTCTTCTAGCGTGTTGGAAATTGCAATTTGACAAAACAATGACACAAAGAAGAAGAAGAAACAAGCATTTTTTTTGGATGAAAGAGTATTTTAGACTTTAGCAATTTTTAAAATGTCTAAGATTGAGAGAAATGTCTTGAGTGTAATTAGAATTTTGTGCTCTCATTGCGACTTTTAAATTTTGTGCTCCCAATGCGACTTCGTGCACTCCTTACAGCACAACCATCAATTTCCTAAGAAAATATATATGTTTCCTAACCTTCTAGGCACCTTTTACACTACACCATCATCTATGCTCCACTTGGATAAAGGTGGTTTATCCTTGTACTCTTTGGTTGTTGCTAGTTGTGCAGTCTCCCATGATTTTCTTTCAAATTGTCCGTCCATAAATACCACATTAACTATGGGTAAAATCCACCCCTGGTATATTATTTGATAACCATTACAGCTTCTTTTTGTAGCCACATGTCATCACTAGAATGATTCTGAGAATCATTAGAGAAATATGTTGGTTCATCTTATTATATAATAAGTTTTTTTATTAAACTAACAATAAATTCATCATTAATGTACTTTATTATTTCCTTAAATAAAATTTACAGAATTGCCTAATGTGGCTAAAGTATATATGACAATTAATAATTTTGAATAATAAAGATTTGATTAAAAAATAGTGTATCTTCTATCATATTTGTTTTATTTTAAACTATTAAATAAATTAAACAACCACAATAACCATATAATAAAAAATTAGATTTTTATGTATATGTTATATTTTGAATTTTTACAAACTTTTAAATTAAACTATAAACCATATAAAATACAATATTTTATTTTCAAAATTTGCTTTGAACAATTTTTTTGATAAAAGTTTTAAACGATCATTGACAACTTAATTTATTAATAAAACTATTAATCCCACAATGAAAATTTTGTTATCAGTAATTTATTTATTTTTCTATAAAAGATACAAATGATCAAAAAACTATATGAGTAGAAATCATCATTTAATAGACATTAATATTAAAAATATACTAAAATATATTATCTATGTTAGTATCATTTAAATTTAATTACATATCCTATCAAATAAAAAAAAATATTTTTTGGATTAATAAAATTGATTTATATGTTCGCACCAATTTAATTATATATTTAATAGTTACTGACTTTTAATTATTTAATATATATTTATTATTTCATAATATGTAAAAATATTTAATACATAAAATAATTTATATATATAATGTTGATTCTGCGTAAGGCGCGGATCTTAACCTAGGAGAATATTTTGAAATTATCCATAATTGGTAACAAGTATTTGTAAAATTTACCTGGATGCTTGAGAATTATAGATAGCGCTCATATTTGCGTTGTTGGGCAGGGCCGATGCATGATTATATTTAGATAAGGCACATCATTTTGTTTTATTATGTACAAGTTATAGGGCTAGAGTGCATTTCTTAAACTAGTAGTACTTACAGGAGGAAATCAAAATTAGATGAGGACTAGGGTGGCCCCGTAACTCATCACCTGCGTCCATCACTGTTGTTGGAGAACATTTAAAAAGAACATATTTATCGATTCCTCCTCCACACCACAAAAGAACATCTCATATCATAACTTATACATCTAGATCCTAGTTTTTGTGACGGGTAAACATCATAAAAGAACTTACATTATAAAATGTTTAATTTTCGATGGAAACTTCACTTTTCTTTCGTGTGATTTCATGACTTTAACATTCCATTATTCTCTATTTTTATTTTCCTTTTCCGCACTTTAAAACTTTAATGCAATATAAAATCTTAGCTTGCCATTAATTTAGTACAGCAAGTTTACCGTCAAAACTGTTTCTATCACTTCCTCTCTATCTTGTGTGTCTAACAAAAAATGTTAGAACTTTAATCATATTCTTAGGGTCCTGACTGCGGATTTTATAAGAAAAGTGGTACGAAATTAAAGTGTGGTATAGCGCAACTGCGGTTTGCGCAGAATTAAAGTACGGTACAATGCAACTGCTGTTTTAAGTAAAAAATCATGCAAAATATTATTTAATTGGTGACAATATATATTTGAAGTATTGAATAATTATTGAATCAATAAAATAATAGTGGTTTATGAATATATAATATAGTTAAATTAATATAATTATAAATATACTTTAATAAAATTATTAATATTGTCACTACTACAATTATAAATTTATATTATCATTGTAAATTCTACTAAAAACTAAATTAATGTATATAATAAAGATTTAATTAAAAAAGGTTATTATTGGGTAAAATTTGTATGTTTTAAAATAAAAATCATTATTAGAATTTAATAATAAGTATTAATAAAAATATATTTGAAAAAAAATAAAGAGAACCACTGGAAAAAAATCAAACTTGTTTTAAGTTTACATTGTTTCAAAAAAAAATAAGGATAACCATTAGAGATGTTTTAAGAAAACTTGTAACCAGATACATGAATGAGTCATTGTTCCACCAGTTTAATCCAATTTTTTTTTTTAAAAACTAACATTTTAGATAAAATTCATATATATATATATATATATATAAAGTAAATACAATATTTTAGTATGATAATAACAATATTTAATAACTAATCATAAAACTACATAATAGTAAAATAATAAATAAAGAGAAAAACGCACCTGCACGTACCACACCAAATAAAACCGCACCATAATGGGAGGTGAGATAAAACAAGTGTGGTATTTGAAAAAGAAGAACAAACAAAAAATGTTTTTGACAGGTGCGGTATTGCATATGAAACGCCCTGCTTACTTTTTTATTTTCTGTGATTGGTGTAACTCTTACGATACAGCTCCTACTACTCCAAAACCGCCCCACCATCGGTCTCAAATCACAACCTTACTATTATTGAGAAGAAGAGCCAACCCATTCACGGTTACGCATCCACGGTGACCGTTGAGGAGCCAACCCATCTAAGGCAATGCATCCACGGCGCCATTTAGAAACTATTTGAATTTGAATTAAAAAAACTGTTGGGGACTTGTCATATTACTCTCATTTGTTTAGTTTATTTTTATATGTAGTCATCCATATATATTCAGTTGTAGACTACAAGAAATAATCAAGGAAATTATTCTCTCTTTCTCTTAGACTACAAGAAATAATCAAGGAAATTATTTTCTCATTCTCTTATTTACATTTTGAAATCTCTATCTCTATCTCTCTCATTCTCATTTTCTCTCTATCTCTTTCCTTTTCTTCATGTTCTTCATTCTTCAGAAACTAAACTTATGTTTATTTACGTGTCGCGTGTTTAGTATGTTAATAAAAAATACCAGTAGTGAATACTTAAATCATAAAATGACATCCTACAATATACTCCCTCCGTTTCAATGTAAATGATGTTTTAGAGAGATTTTGTTGTTTCATAATATATGATGTTTGCACAAATATAGAAAACTTTAACTTTATCAAAAACTATGTAACTAATTGTAATTTAATTATATTTATTTATAATTAGATAAATTAGTTTTAAATTATATTTTATTGATACTTTTGATTAAAAATTAGCTTTTTTAATATATGTGCATTAAGATGAAACATCATCTAATATGAAACGGATCGGATGAAGTATTAAATAAGAAGTCACTTAATCAATTTTGCTGATATGTCGTTCATAGGATAGCTTTCAAAGAAACTATGTATCTTAATGGAAAAATGATTGCTGACTACATGAAGTATAAGTCATCATATGGCTAACCATGCAAACTAAACTAATGTATACCTAGCTACACGAATGATATGTTATGCATGACAACATCCCTCAACTAAATGATGTTATGTAGTTAACATCACGAGTTTAATTTCATTCATTCAAAAGATGATGTAGATGTCAAAGACCGTCTAAACATTTCGGTTCATCAATTAAAATATAATCAATCTAACCGTAATTTAACTAAAATTGGGTTTTAATCCGCGTTTTAAAAGCATAAGAATATTTTTAACAAAATTTAATTTACAAAATTAATATTTTTTAATATTTTTTGATAAGTAGTGATTTAACCTTTTTGTTTTAGTGTATTTAATAACTATATAATTATATTATTTTATATATATTAAATATGAAAGTTATATAGGATTATTTAATTTTGTTTTTAATTATTCTAATCTGTTTTGTTATTAAATTTTGATAATAGTTCTGTAATTCGTTTGATTAATTATGTGATATATACTTATCTGATAATTGTTTTTATTATAAAACTTATTTGATGTCTATTTATTGACTCTAACATTTTATTTGTTTAATATAAAATTAATTAAATTAATGAATGATTTTATTTATATTTTCATTAAAAAAAATTCATTCATTTAAACTTAGTAAAACTTTAATATTTGATTTGTATTATTAGATTACTTTTATTCTTAAAAGTATATAATTAATAACTATATACACAAGATAATAATTGGTTTAAATTGACATCAAATAAGTTTTAAACAAATAAAATGTCAGATTGACGTCAAATAAGTTTTATATCTAAAAAAATAAAATAATATCTTCTATAACTTTTAAATTTAATATAAATATAAATAATATAATTATATAGTTTTCAAATGCTAAAATACTAGTTATAAAAAAATATTAAAACATATTGATTTTGTAAATTAAATTTTGTTAAAAATAATTTTACGCTTTTAAAATGCGGATTAAAATGTAATTTTAGTTAAATTATGGTTAGATTGGTTATATTTTAATTGATGAAATGAGATATTTAAACGGTCTTTGACTCAATTTTGGATGAATAAAATTAAACTCGTGATGTTAACTAGATAACATCATTAAGTTGAGGGATGTTGTCATGCATAACATATACTTCGTGTAGCTAAGTATACATTAGTTTAATTTACATGGTTAGCCATGTGATGGTCAATACTTTATGTAGCAAGCAATCATTTTACCTATCTTAATTTGATTGGTATATGATTTTAATTTTAATTTATTTTAATTAGGTTAAAAATAACTTCTAAAACCAATTAATGTAAGTTGCCAAATACCGAATGATATTATAAATAATTATTTATATCAACTAATTGTATAAATTATAGAAAACATATACACTGCTTCATAAAATCTTTTTATTATCATGTATTCATAAATTATATAAAATACAAATTTAAATAATGCTATGGAAAAAGATAATATGTTTCAGTTCTTATATAAAATATAATATTCACATATACAGCATTATCATCCTATTAGATATTAAAAAGTCATTTTAGTGATTTATTCTTACATGTTATTTATAAACACTTTCTGATTAGTTGTTTTAAACTTGATTCATTAAAGGTTATCTACTTTTATTTACTTAATTCATTTTTGAAAATGAAAAATAAATAAAAAACAGTACATCAATTTCCAACCAATCCAAATAATGGAGATATTGAAAGTCATATTTTCTAAACATGTCATCAAACACTCCCAATAATACATATAAACTATTTTGGATTTGTCAAAAATGACCTAAACTTGATTTTATATGTCTCATAAATTCAATCAAATGCAAAAGTAAACCCAATGAATATTGAAATTACAATTATCTTCTTATGACAAAAAAACATGTAAGCACTTTTACAATTATAACTCTGAAGTTTTGTTAGTTTAGTGAAGTCTTTTATGAGAATTTTTTTTCTAGAAGTCCTCTCATGCATTTAATCTTAAAAATAATTCGTAAAATTTATAAAAAAAATATTTTAATGGAAAATAAATTGAAATCATGTAATTATAAAAAAATTTAATTTGATATAAATAAAAAAAAAACTTTTGCCTTTGCTACATTGTTACACCAAATATAATTGGACACTGTAACAAAAAAAAGAATTACATCAAAATGCAGTTGCATATGTTTTTTTTTTTTTTTGCAGTTGCATATGTTGTTCGGTTGGAGAGAAGAAACATCAGATCTGACACCATTTTCACGTTTTACCGTGCGGTTGCAGTCGACCTAACTGCTCTGCGAAGAAGAGCATTAGAATCATTATTCTGCATCAACTATAGTGATAGAATATTTACGGAATAAATAAATTTTGATATATACGTACATATAATCTTTTAAGAAATATCTTACAATACTAAAAGGGGAATATGGTGAGTGTTTAAGCTGTCCACGTCAGAACGAAAAATCTACAAATCCGAGCTTGACAAGTCAGCCGAATTCTATAACATTTCTTCCATTTGACCGGACCGGTTGGGGCTCCAGCAAATGAGGTTACAAAAAAATCTAATCCGCAGCCCAAAATAGGCCCGTCAAAGTTACATTTTTCACCTTACCTGGAGGTTGGAACGCAGAACCGCCAGATGCGATTCAACTTCTGTGTAATTGAAGCTCTCCACTTCTTTGATTCTTCAGTTCCTCATCAATTCCGTAACGTTCCATGTGAACTCTTCACTTCCTCCAACATCAACATATATTAAGTTACCAGCGTACATTCCTGCACTCCAGTTCCTCACACCCAGTAATGAAAACCAATTGTATCAATGGCAAGCAAAATCGCAAAATCGCAAAATCAAGCACCAGAAGCTATAAGTACTGTGAAAAAACACGTAAGGTTTTTCATTATAACTCCAGTTTTTAAATTTAAATAGTGGAATATTCAACCATTAATCTCATTGTCTATGTTGTCTGCGATAAGAAAATTAGTTGTTGTCTTTTGATTTTAAGAATTATATTTCAGAAAATGGATGGAGCAATCGTTTCTTCAGAACCTCCACACCATGTCGTTATCTTATCTTGCGAGCACCATCAAGAAGAGTTTGAGAGATTTTCAATTCCTCAAAAAGACGGAGATCGTCGCGCCAAAACCGATTGGTTTTCTCTGCAGCTTCATCCCTCTTCTCGGAGGTAAATTGTTTCCAAATTTCACTACAACTCGCTCAAGTCACCACGTTTCCAAGTTAACTTCGAAATTTCAGGTCATTTTACGAATATATGAAAACTCTGAATATATTAGATAGAGAATGAATCACTTATGTTAATAGTGTTTTTTTTGTTCTATTAATATCTTCTCATAGAAAACAATATGACACTTATGAAGTGAATAAAGTTGGACATAATGTTACCAGGAAAGGTTTCTCTCCAACCTGACATTTTCAAAAGACAAGCCAGTTGTTGCTACACTCAAAACACCTTCGCGGCTGAAAATCTCTTAAGGTGAACACTTTTTATAAATAAACGATCCAGAAAATTTTAATATGTTCTCTTATACTTTGGAATATAGGGAACCAAGCCGTCAGTTCTCGACCATTACTATGCCGGCTGGTAAGAAAACTTCTCGGAAGAGGAAATGTCTAAATGATGATGAATTGATAATTCCAAACAAGTAAGATATCTTTTTTGTAACCTTGGATAATATTCATCTACGGAGTTCCTTAATATGTATGTGTGTAATATATATACATTGGTTATAGTGTACAGTTATGAAGGAAATGATAGAAGACATAAGTACATTTGTCACAAAACTGAGAAAGGTTCCTCATACTGACTATTATGAGAGAAGAATCAAACGTTTTTCCGATCAATGGAAATGTATAAAACAGACATGCTTGGATATTCCCACATACATTTCAATAAACTACATATTAGCGTTTTACTTCTTCTCGGTTTCCTTTGTTTTTCATGCAAACATTTTTGTCTGGTAGAGGCATTGACGGTGATGAGAGGGAGATCAATGGAACATGGCTCAAGTGGGAGTCACAAACATGGTAGATCAAAGTCAAGAAGTAAGAAGACTTTTAAATGCTACCACTGTGGCAAGAAGGGTCACTTGAAGAAGGTTGAAGAATTCCAACCCTCAAGGAATGTCGCAAACACTTCTGATAATGGAATCGCGCTATGTTGTGAAGCAGCAATTTCAAGCGAAAATAGAAGAAGGTTCGCTGATATATGGTTGTTCGACTCAGGAGCTACATATCACATGACCTC
>NC_027756.1:8366625-8368317 GCF_000695525.1 Brassica oleracea var. oleracea | reverse complement strand
CAATGATCATGAACTTAAGATTGTTGGCACTGGATCCATTCAACTGAAGATGTATGATGGTACAGTTTGTACTATTCATGAGGTGCGACACGTGGAAGGCCTGAAAAATAATTTACTATCTTTGGGGCAACTTGATGATCTTGGTTGCAAAGTTGAAGTTCAAAATGATACTCTAAAAGTAATTAGAGGAGCACTTGTGCTTATGAAAGGAGAGAAGATAGCTACGAAGTTATACATGTTAAGAGGAGAAACTCTGTCAGAATCTGAAGCATCTGTTGCTTCAAGCAGTTCCAGTGAGAAAGCTACTACGGTGTGGCATCAGAAACTTGGGCATATGTCTGAACAAGGCATGAAAATTCTTGCAGAGAAGAAGTTACTTCCGGGTCTCACAAAGGTATCACTATCCTTTTGTGAGCATTGTGTGACAAGCAAGCAGCATCGGTTGAAGTTTAGCACGTCAAATTCTAGAAGTAAAGTTATTCTAGAATTGGTTCACTCTGATGTGTGGCAAGCACCAGTTATATCACTAGGAGGAGCGAAGTACTTTGTGTCCTTCATCGATGACTACTCCAGGAGATGTTGGGTGTATCCTATCAAGAGTAAGGCAGATGTGTTTTCAGTTTTCAAAGTTTTCAAAGCACGGGTGGAACTTGAATCTGAGAAGAAGATCAAGTGTTTGAGGACAGATAATGGAGGTGAATACACTGGTGATGTATTTAGCCAATTCTGTAAAGTAGAGGGCATCAAAAGGCAATTCACTACATCATACACTCCTCAACAAAATGGAGTGGCAGAGCGGATGAACAGGACTCTGTTAGAAAGAACAAGAGCAATGTTGGGAGCTGCAAGCTTAGAGAAGAAATTCTGGGCAGAAGCAGTCAACACCGCCTGTTATGTGATAAATCGGTCGCCATCAACTGCAATTGAGTTGAAAACACCGATGGAGATGTGGACAGGAAAGCCCGTCGACTATTCAGACCTCCATATATTTGGGAGTCCAGTGTATGTAATGTACAATAACCAAGAAACTACAAAGCTAGATCCAAAGTCTAGAAAGTGTGTGTTCTTGGGATATGCTGATGGAGTAAAGGGGTATCGCCTGTGGGATCCCACTGCCCACAAGGTTATAATCAGCAGAGATGTTATCTTCACAGAAGATAAGAAGATCGAAGAAGAAAGAAGCAGTTCAAAAGAAAGGTCAGAGACTGTAGCAGTACAAGTGGAAAAGGAGAATTCTTCTGGAGCAACACCAGAACACGAGGAAGCCGAACCTGCCGAGTTGGAAGAAGAACTTGGTAAAGGAAAACGTGTAAGAACTACACCAGCTTGGCACGAGGATTATGATCTGAACTGCAACGTTGCATATTGTCTTTTAACTGAGGACGGAGAGCCATCAAATCTCCAAGAAGCAATGAGCAGTCCAGATGTTTCTCAGTGGATGGAAGCAATGCAAGAAGAAATTGAAGCTCTACATAAAAATAAAACTTGGGAGCTCGTATCATTACCGCAAGGAAGAAAAGCCATTGGAAACAAATGGGTCTACAAGATCAAGCGAAATGGTGATGACCAAGTGGAGCGGTATCGTGCTAGATTGGTGGTGAAAGGATATGCTCAGAAAGAAGGCATTGACTTCAATGAAATTTTTTCACCTGTGGTTCGACTTACAACAGTTCGGATACTGTTGGCAATGTG
>NC_027756.1:8363692-8364802 GCF_000695525.1 Brassica oleracea var. oleracea | reverse complement strand
CTTGAACAAGTTAGAGTTAATTTTTATTTCATATTTTACCTTATATGTGTATAAAAACTAAAATAAAGAAACAGACCTTACAAGAGATGATCACCTGTCCATTAATCAAAAAGATAGAAGGGGTGAAAATGTAAGATTTAGAGAAAGAAAGAATAAAAAACTTTTACCCAAGGTTAAGTTGATCATAGTATCTAGACATCAATTATATACAATAGTAATACAAAAACCCAACAAACTAAACATCAATTAATTATCAAATTTTAAAAATTTAAATAGTTGTGTATTAAATAAAAATTTATAGAATAGCATATAAATTTTAAAAATCTTCAATATTTATAAGTATAAAAAGAACACCGTTTTCAATATATATATATATATATATATAATTACATAAAAACTGTGAACGTTTGAACCAAATTGCACCAAATTTATAATGTAGAACAATTATTTTCAAGATTCCAATACAAAAAAGCTTAAAGTAGATTCATATTACCATTCCATAAAATCCTAAATCTTTGCGAAATCTTTCTGCATATCACTAAACACCAAATGCAAACACGTAAATTAAACAACTCCAAATGTTTGCCAACAAAATATCATGCATTAAGAGGCCAGTTACAGAAAGAAATATGCATTGACTTCATGAAGTAAAGGCATCACTGGTTTAGACGCAATAATTGGGGATAAGTTTGGTGATGTAGTTGTTGGGAGTTTGCTGCGGTTCTAAATACTATTAAATTATTTGTACGATTGGTATATCAGTTTGAAATTGGCGCATTTGTAGAATATTTATTGGGTAATTAAGATGTTAAACAGGTTTAATAATAAATTAGTAATATTAACACAATATAACACCATAAAATATCAAAACATATTATTATGATAAAATTTGAAAATTATTAATTTAATATAATTAATAAAAATATTCAATTTATTTTTATTTTCGAAAATCATTTTGTTTGGTTTATATATGTATATATGAATATATATATATATATATATATATATATGTATATATATTAATTTCTAAAACATTATAGTGAATATTTTGGGTTTAAAGTTTTTATAAAATAAATTAGGATATTGTTAGTGAATATAAATTAAAATATA
>NC_027756.1:8354231-8363286 GCF_000695525.1 Brassica oleracea var. oleracea | reverse complement strand
TAGTTTTTATATTTTAGGTAATTTTTGTATTTATTGGATATAGTATGACTAATCAAATTAAATAGACTTATTTTATGATTGCCTAAATTGTATCTAATCTATATGTTAAATAATATTTTTAAAAATTAATAACTTTATTAATCTTTATGTTTTTAGGTAATATATTATGAACACAGAAGGAATATACTCTATCATGGCAACAAGAAGACAACAACAGCAATAACAATATAAAATCTTAAACTATATTCTTTTGGTTTACTTTCGTAAACATTTTCGAGCCACTATTATTTAGTACAACTTTAATATATGTTATTAACCTAATATTTTAAATTTTATAGTATATAATCCGTGTGTAGCGCGGAAAAAAATCTCTAGTACAACATATATATCTAATTATACATAACAAACGTATCATAACTTATTTTTAGGTTGAGTAAAATAAGACTCACTTTAAACCAAAATTTAAATCGACACAAAACTAAGCAATAAATAAATAGTTTTAGCAAGTTTCAAGCCGGATATTGAACAAACAAAACGAAAAGCAAAACAAAACCGTCCCTAAAGGGTTTGGTTTACTCCATAAGTTTTTGCCTTTTCATGCCCCTTCCTTTAGGTTTACCAGCCTGCTTCTGATTCTTCATACTACTCTGTTTCCCGCAACTATCATCTTTCTTAGTTAAAAGTTCTTTACAAGCAGGAACATCCTCCTTGGCCTTGACCTTGCCCTTACTTTTCTCGTATTTCATCTTCTCGACAAAGCTAATTACTCCACGTAGAATAACATTAGGATCATCGTCTTGCATCAACTGTTCAGCTAACTCAGCTGGAGTAACCTCCGTAGAATCAATCAGCTTCTCGATTTCTTCACATAGAGGATGGTTTAAGCCATCTAAACCAAGGTAATTAGAAACCAATGTCCTAAATGCTAAACCTGTACAATACGACATATTGATATGCATATCCATTCTTCCCGGACGTAGCAACGCAGGATCAAGCCGGTCTTTGTGGTTTGTCGTGAAGACAATGATTCTCTCATCTCCAAAACTTGACCATAACCCATCAATGAAGTTCAGAATCCCTGAGAGAGTCAACTACTCAAAGACAATATTAGTAAGAATATCTCAAATCAAAACCCAAACTTATTCACCTTTTTTTCTTATAAAAAATATATCACCTGTGTGTCTTGATCCTCACTTTCGTCATACTCATCTTCCCTGCGTTTCCTCTTTCCTCTAGCTTTTCCAGTTTCTTGATTCTCATCTTCCCTATCTCTCACCTCAGCATTGCAATCAATATCCTCAATCACCAAAATAGAACGATTCGTGGTGGATAACAAAATCCTCTTCAGTTCACCATTGTCATAAATATTACTAAGATCAAGATCAAACACATCGAACTTTAGGTAATTAGCCATCGCGGCTATCAAGCTAGATTTACCAGTTCCTGGTGGGCCATACAACAAGTAACCACGTTTCCATGCTTTACCAACTCTCTTGTAAAACTCTTTCCTCTTCAGAAACCTATCCAAGTCATCGATTATCTTCTTCTTTGCACTTGGATCCATCGCCAAGGTTTCGAACGTCGAGGGGTGCTCGAGACTTATACATCCCCAGCTCCCTCCAGCAGATCCATCGTCGTCACTGCTCATATGCACATCTCGGCTATAGAGATTCACCACTCTCAGGTCCCTCTTGATCTTTTCCGACTCCGCGATAACGTGGTTCAAGTAAGAGTCCAAGACTCTCTCTCGCAGCTTCTTCTCGAATGTGAGCTCGTAGTACCGTTTTACTTTTTCACTATTCGCTTTCTCCGTCTGAACATATAACCACTTCACCTGGATGTCCTCGAACGTGTCTCGGATCGCTTCTCCTTTCGCAATCGTGACAATGAAGTGCTTCTGCTTCGGAGTTTTTCCAACGCGTAAACGCTCAGTCTCGGGGCCGATCTTGGTGCGGAGGTACATCTCCGCCGCTTCGTAGACTAGGTTTCTCTTATACTTGGAGTTCTCGTCGATAATCAACGTGAGATTCTTCGAACTCGGAGTGAATAGTCTGCCCAGTACGTTCTCGTAGATGTAGGAACGGAGCTGCTCCGGTACGAAATCGTTGAGCATCGATCTAAAGAGCATCGAGAACCCACTTAGAGATGCGCACACTGAGAACATAGTCGACGGTGAGAAAGAATAATTGGATGAAGGAAACATCTCCGATGGCATAAGCGATGGATGGGTTAGGGTTTACTATGAGAAAGAGACGATATGGTTTTTAGGTTTTTATAGGCACATAATTTTTTGAATTCCTTTAATTTATAACTTCTATTATATTTTAAAGAAACTTGTAGAGGAAGGAAGGTTGCGTTGCAAAGTGTGTCCGTCTACACGTCAGACACCAATCAGTAAACCGACTTCCTCTTTCCCTTTTGATTTGGTCCATCAATGAAGAGAAACACATGGTCAAAAAAGTATTATTGTGTCGTTGTTGTTTTTACTTTCAGAACTAAGAGATGATTTTTTTCAAAAAAAAAAAAAAAAAACTAAGAGATGATAGACACTATGAGAAGTGATTTGCCAGATCTCTTTTCTACGTCACTTTCATAAAAATATATGACATGGTTAATAAAATTGATGACATAACTTATTGCTAAATATGACATGGATAACATTGAGTTTTGATTTAGATTTTTGGTAAACTTTTTAGAATGAGATAATAACTCATACATTAAATTTAATATTAATTTAAATTTTTGGTTAACTTTTTAGAATATGTTAATAACTCATACATAACCATTAAAATAAATATATTCAAATATAAAATTACAATTTTTGAAATATTATTTAATTATATTTCTTATAATTTATACAATTTTTTTTAAAAAAATAATAAAGTTTTAATGTAAAAATCATTAGTTTCTTATATATCTACAAATTTTATAAATACCATTTAGTTTTAATTTTTATAATTATACATTTTTATTAATTTTATACAAGTTCAAAAGATATAGATAAAAAGAATCTGCCTAATATTATAGTTTTCAATATATATAATTTAAAACAAACAAAATTATTTTTATCTTAATTTTATATTTAATTAAATCAAATTTATATCAAAATATTGGTAAGAAAATAAAAAAAATTACAATATTAATAAAATTTTATTTTTAAATAAAACTTAAATTTAAATAATTCTTATTACATATGGTGCAGGAAAACACCTAGTATGTCAATATAAAATAATTTTTTTTTAAAATATCTTGATCGCAAAACTAAATCCTTCTGACTATGTATGTGTACAATCAATGCTTCAACATGTTTTGGTAGGATACAAGTTCTATATTTGTTTAAGACACGAGGATCAATTCTAAAACTAGACTTTGATGCCACTTGAGTTATCGAAATTCTTTTTTTTAAAAGATATTAACGCTAATTCTATATTTTTTTCAGACATGAACACCATTTCTAAATAAATAAATAAATAAAAATATAAATTTCATGTTTTTGGGCTGGTCCTAGCCCAAACGGGCTTACTCCAAAAATAGTTAAAGCCCAAATAGGCTAAGTCCGAAAGATCTATTTTTTTGGGTTTATCTAATTAAATCAAAACTCAGTAATTTATAGGGTTGGGCGAACTTGGACTGCGGAATTCGGCCTTAATTGTCTAGGTGAGTCCTCTTGATTCCATTTGTTTTAAAAAAATAAAATAAAATTTGAGAAGTGATTTGCCACATCTTTCTTTACAATCACTTTCACAAAAATGTGACACGACTACTAAAATTGATAACATGTCTTAAGGCTAAATATGACATGGATAATTACATTTAATATTGATTTGTATTTTTGGTAAACTTTTTATAATATAGTAATAACTCATACATTATATTTAATTAATCTGAAGATATTCCCGTTTACAGAAGGGCCCATACTAATTCCTAAAAAAAGTGCAGCTCATGGATGTACTTTTTCTTTGAATATTCAATTAAGCGATAAACAATAAACTTATATCTAGAGCGGGCTTGTACACGTTGAAGTGAAACATTTGAACGAGTCCCCACTTGTTAGGAGCCCCTCTTTTAAAAAAATATTTATATATATATCTTCTCTATTAAAAGAGAAGTACCATTTTACTACAAAATAGTCATACTAAAAGTATAGGTCCATATATTCAAATAAAATTTTTATTGTTTACATTAGTTTATTTAATGTATAACATTTCTAATAATTATAAGGATATTTATAACAAATTCATTTTAACTATAAATTTAAATTTTAGTTTTAGGAATAACAAAATCTGTTGAGAAAAAATCTAACAAAATCTTTTTAAAAATTTAAATACTCTTTTAATTAATGCACTTATTAATTTCGCAATTATTAGTATAACATTATTATAAATTAATTTTAATTAAATTTTTATCATTAACAAAATAATGAAATTATATGCTAATTTTATAAATTTTAGAAGTATATTCTACATTATATTAAAATAGAAGTAATTAATGAATTACATATTAAAATTATGTTTTTGTGCAAACTTATTAAAATTATGTTGAATTGGTAAACCAATATATTTTGAAAAATACTTTTATTAAGATAAATAAATAAAATATCATTCACTGTTTAAAGTGATTAAAATATCATTCACCTTTTAAAATGATTAATATTCATAAATTAAGTAATAATTTTCACAAAAAATAAAATTATTAACATATGTTAAATTTTAATATTTAGAACTATATATCATCTATTAAGTTATTTTTAAAATGACAGCAATATATTATCATAAATTATTATATACAAAATAATATAAAATTTTATATATATAAATGAAATGTTATCCGCACGGGGGTGCGGGTTAGAATCTAGTGCATATTATTATTATATAAGAAGTTGATGAAAAATAGTTTGCAAATCATAACGAAATGATACATAAACTTATGTTATTTGATTTAACTATGAATAAATTGAGTATAAATTAAATAATTTTTCTAGGTCATCCAAACTTATAACTAACTTCTAATTCTTTTTTTTTTAAGAAATCATTTAGCAATTTGTTAAAAAAATAAGAAGCAATTCATGCTAAAATTTTGTTCAAATGAACAGTACTCACTAATATAGATGTATTTCTTAAATAATAATAATTATTATTATTATAATGATTCGTTAAATAAATATATTTTTTGTAATATTTGTAAGATTATCATGTAACTCATAAAAATAAATTGAATAGGACCCCTGAAATCTTAAGTCCGACTCTGCTTATATTTGCGTGGCTACATGATATAGTGTAGTGGAGTATCTTCGTACTCAGGTTGATTATCAACCCAAAGTCCGCATATCATTAAACCACCATTACTTGATTTTATTTTTTGTGAATGTTGCAGATCTTTGTCGCGTTTCTTGGTTTTACGATTACGTCTTTAGATATAAGGCATAATAAAGTATTATATATATAAAATAAGTATTTTTATACAAAAATTCGGGTATACCGATTTGGAAAAAGTTACGGATTTTGAACAGGTATCGGTATGGGTGGGCACGCATCGGAAATCTGAGTTTTTGGAAGTATTTGTGATCCGATCCGTTTCGTCCGATTAATCAATTATCCGATTCGATCAATCCGTAGCCACCTGGATATTCGGTATCCCTGATAACAAGGTTTTTAACCGGATATCTGATTCGATCCGTAAAAATATATATAAATTAAAAAATAAATTAAAATCCAAAAATATAAAATAATAATATTTTATTACAAAAGATAAAAAGTAATTTAAGTTTTTTAAATTCTAATAATTAAATTAATAAATATAGTAAATAAAAAACTGTAAAACTTATATATAATATAATATTTACATAATATATATATAATTCTTTAAATATATGCATATAACAGATCGGATTGGATATATGTTCCTAAAAATATTAGTATTTATTATTTGTTTCGATTCTTATAGATATTACATATTAGTATTTGCTTTGCCTCATAGAGTTATGGATATCCAAATTTTTTGGTACGAATCAAAACGGATAGCGAATCAGATCAAAATTTACATATATTTTACCAAGTCCTACTAGCTATATGTAAAATTAACCTTTTCTAGTATCGCTAATCTTGATTTTAATTTACTATTGGGCTAAACATATTTGTCTCAACTGCCACATCGGATTCAGTCCACACGTTTTAAATGTGGTGTATTTGAGGGAAGTTCTTTGTAATAAAAAGAGTCATTCCCTTGATTTTTCAGTGCAGTTATAAAGAAAATGAATATCAGTAAAAACCATTAAAAATTAATATGTGCTTCAGAAAGCCACGAGTTAAGCCTGCACGACAATTACAAAAGTACCTTGGGGAGTGGTGAGCAGCAGAAGGCCAGATTGAGCAGACGGATTCCGTATCTTCCTACCTATCATACCAACTACCAAGTACTTAACTGATATCCGTATCCACTGAGGGTGGGCACAGCTGATCGGCTGAGAAAGATCGACTGAACCCCTTATACCTTTTGGGTTTTGGCTAGCTTGGCTTAACATAATATTTTACTCAAGTACGAAATTACTGTAAATTCGACAAATAAAATATAAACCTGAGAGGAAATAACATAGATACTGAGGTGATTCAGGTGAATACATGGGCTTCTTTAGACTTATTCTTGGGTTCACCCCTAGGGTTAAACCTCTAGGTTCACCAACCAATAGGATTGTGTTATTTCTTATTCGATATCTTTTAAAAAAATAAAACAAAATATTGTCAAATTATATTATGTTTTTAAAATTAAAAGGTAAAAAAAAATAAAAAAATAGTAGTAGTTACAAAAAAAAATATTTTTAACGTCGTAAGCAAAACATTAAA
This sequence comes from Brassica oleracea var. oleracea, assembly GCF_000695525.1. NCBI lineage: Eukaryota > Viridiplantae > Streptophyta > Magnoliopsida > Brassicales > Brassicaceae > Brassica > Brassica oleracea. The sequence goes on along the minus strand of NC_027756.1, from coordinate 8,356,447 downwards.
CCTTAAATCCTAATCCTTAAACCTTAAATCTTAAACCATAAATCCTTGGATAAACCTTGAACTTTAGGATAAATCAAAATCACTAAACACTAAAACACTTAAGGGTTTAGGGTTTTAATGTTTAGTGTTTTTTTATTTAAAGTTTATGATTTATCCAAGGGTTTAGGGTTTACCAAAGGGTTTAGGGTTTACCCAAGGGTTAAGGGTATAATATTTAGGGTTTAGGGATTAGGATTTAGGGTTTAGTGTTTTGCTGACGACGTTAAAAATATATTTTTTAATTTTTTTCTGTAACTACTATTTTTTTTACTTTTATTTTATTTTAAAAACATAATATAACTTGATAATATCTTGTTTCCTTTTTTAAAAGATATCGAATCTGAAATAATGAAATCCTATTGGTTGGTGAACCTAAAGGTTCACCATAGGGGATGAACCCAAGAATAACTCTGTTTCTTTAACTAAAAATTGTAAATGATAAAACAAACCGATCCCTTTAAGTAAGTTGTAAAATCCTGAATCTAAGACCAACATTATCTGCACTTCTTAGCGAAATTGCTTAGTAATAATCACCCAAAATTTAAATCAAAATTATGGAAAAACAAAAAAGTCGTCGGTTAATTAAGAACTTTTCGAACATGTCCTTAAAGGGCACGTGGCGTAAGGCAACAGGTTTACCGAATGGGGTAGGGGAAAGTAAAGTTTACGGTATCGACTTCATTCTCATCGTCTCCCTATTCTCTCTCTTTCGTCGGCGATTTCAAACAGACGGTCATCTGGTCGTTCAATCCACACCGATCTCTCCTGTCATCGAACCCTCCTCCGCCGAATCCAATCGAAACCGGGTATGTGTTCCTCCTCTGTCCTCCGTTTTGAGATTTATAGGAATTATTTGTCGAAAATAAGTCCTCCGTATCTGGGTTTGATTGGAAATTTATATTGTGACGATTTGATTGCATGCTTCTTGTTTGTGATTGTTCACCGATCTGTTTCTGATTCTATGCTTGGTGTTTGAGTAAATCTAATTGAAAATTAGGGTAGATTTAGGGATTTCAGAGATGAAGCCATTTTTAGATTCATTTTCTTGATAAGGACAATTGATCTTCGATGGATTTCAGTGTTTGAGTAAATGTAAGGGTCTTCTCTTTGCACCGTGTCTCTGTTTTTTGATTTTTCCTCTGCAAATCCATTCAAAGGTTTATTCTTTTCCTTAGCTTTTTCATTTTCTGAGGAATGTTGTATCAAGAATTGTGTATTTTCTGTAAATTAATTACAAAAGGTGTATCTTTATGTAGTTTTCCGGGTTTCATTAGCTTGCTTTCTCGTTGATTTCAATTGTCATCATATTGGTTTATGATTTTGGTGTTTTGGTAGATTTGAGAATTCGTGTTTAGAAGTTCAGTGTTTATAGGGTTTATCATTTTTGGTAACTCAGTATTCGTTTTGTAACTTGGTGATTTATGGTGTGTTCTCATAGCATTATTTTTCAAATGATTGGTAGAATACAAGATTTGTTAGAAAACGACGTATGCGTGGTGATTCACTCATTCGAGTTTTATGGTGTGTTCTCATACCACATGTAACCTTTTTGCGAAAAAGTATATTGTTTAGTACGTTTGTTCTTGTAGTTGGTTTCGAACGAAATCATTTTTTAACTTAATTGAAGGTTAGTGAACTAAATTGACAAGTCTGAATGAAGAGATGTTTATGGTTAGTTCTTTGTCATTGGAGTCTAGTTTCTTTGAAACCAAATCCTCTTATACTTTAATTACTTGATAGCTTTTTGGTTGTGCAATGTGTAATAACTCTTGATTAGACGTTGGTAGTTTATGGTTATGTCTTTATTATTCTTACTTATTGCTTCTTCAAGTTTCACCTATTAAACCTCAACCATCCCTCATTGTATCATATATCTCTAGTTTATCTACGGTTTCTCTTCTATACTCCTCTCTCTATTCTAATCAATATGGATTCAAGGAATCCATATAGTCAGTCTCGTAGTTATGTAGGCCTTTTTAACAGTCAGAACTTTCCTTATGAAAGTTATCCTTCTACTTTAAACTTTGGAGCCTCAGAAATCCCTCCTTTCAGTTCACAACAAACCGACGCTCCAGATGTACGTGAAGACACACCAGTGGCCTGTAGGGAGAGAAGGAAATGGACTCCAGCTGATGACGAGGTCCTAATAAGTGCGTGGCTAAACACATCTAAGGATG
>NC_027756.1:8349274-8354182 GCF_000695525.1 Brassica oleracea var. oleracea | reverse complement strand
GGTGAACCAAGAGAGCATCTCCATTGTAAGCAGAGGTGGCACAAAATCAATGACTTCACCAACAAATTATGTGGTGCGTATGCGGCAGCAGAGAGACAGATTAGTTCTGGTTAGAATGACAATGATGTTCTCAAGATGGCTCATGACATCTTCTACTCTGATCACAACACGAAATTTAATCTTGAACATGCGTGGTGTGTGTTGAGGTATGAGCAGAAATGGCTTAGCCTTAACACTCCTAAACCTAGTGGGAGTTCAAAGCGAAAAGCTGGAGAGACATGTTCACAAACTTCAAGCACCACTGTTGGTGATCATGAGATCCGTCCTGAAGGTATCAAGGCTGCTAAAGCTAAAAGGAATAATGCTCAAGGGAAGTCTCTTGATACGAGCATTTGGGAAATGAAGAAGGAGGATCTCATGATGAAGAAGAAACTGTCAAAGCTTGCCATACTAGCGACACTCCTAGCCAAGAAAGAACCACTAAGTGAGGCTGAAGAAGTTGTCAACAATAAGCTACTCGCCCAGTATTTCTGAGAATTAGAGCTTGTCTATGTTTCTATGTTAGAACTATGTCTTAAAATTAATGTGTTTAGTACTTTGTATTATCTTAAACGTGATGAATTCCCTTCATGTTTGCTTTTAAAATGTCTATCTTTATTAATGAATAACTTAGAATGTCTATCTATGTATTTCTGCTTTCTACTTTATAAATGAATGTTGCTCTTTTATTAAAAAATTGTCTATCTTCCTGAATCATTAGATGTCTATCGAATATGATTAGTTTTTTTCAGGTTTAGTTAAAATGGGTCGTCGATATAGCTACAGTCAGCCTTCAATTTGTTGGTGTAATGATCATCGTTTTAGTTTTCATAGGTTTGGTGATCATCTTTAAGTGAATCCAGATGTTTTAGTAACGTGTAATCTGATTTGTACTGATCAGTTTGTTGGTGTAATGATCATTGTTATTGATCAGTTTTTCGAACAAGCCTTTTGTAATGAATCGGATTTGTACTGATTTTTGTTGAACTCTTTGTAATGACTCGTAATGACTTATGACTTTATTTATAAATGAACTCTTATCGTATTATGGCTATAATTATAAATGATCTCTTTGTAAACTACACATTCATGAAAACATGATTCACGATCATGATCTACAAAAACGTATGACAATTGGATTGCACTTGCCTCCAAAAAAATTGTTTCTCTCCAAAACTAAACAAAGTTACATGAGAATACAAGTGTGCTCGTGAGCATGTGTGCTCGTGAGCATGTGTGCTCGTGACCAATGAAAACAAAATATAGTGTCACAAGATGTCCTCACGAGTAATGAAAACAAAATATAGTGTCACAAGCTAGTATCACAAGATACACTTCTTTTAGCCTATAAGTACAAGACATCGTAAAACATTTTTAGACATCTTCTCCTCATTTTCATCATATCTTCTCTTTTTTAAAAAAAATTGTAATGGCATTTTCTTCCCATTATCATTACCACAAAGATGATGATGATGAATTTGATTCAATATTTGATGATTATTTTGAAAAACCTGATCTTATTCCAGAGCCCAATAAGTCCAAAAGACGGGCTTATATCAAAAGAGCTCGGGAACAAGGACACAATCAGCTATGGAACGATTATTTCAATGATAATCCTACATACCCACCGTAAATGTTTAGGAGGCGTTTTCAAATGAACAAATCATTGTTCCTGCGTATTGTGCATCGTCTCTCCACAGAAGTACCGTATTTTCAACCAACAGAAGATGCAACCGGACGGTCTAGTCTATCACCCCTACAAAAATGTACTGCAGCAATTCGACAATTGGCATATGGTGGTGGAGCTGATACAGTTGACGAATATGTCCGACTTGCTGAAACAACAGCTCGAAAATGTTTGCACAATTTTACCGCCGGAATAATCAGCTTGTTTGGCGATGAATACCTAAGACGTCCCACACCGGAGGATCTGGAAAGACTACTTCATATCGGAGAATAACGTGGATTTCCAGGGATTATTGGAAGCATTGACTGTATGCATTGGGAGTGGAAGAATTGCCCGACCGCTTGGAAAGGAATGTATTCACGAGGAACCGGAAAACCAACAATTGTGTTGGAGGTGGTAGCTTCATATGATCTCTGGATATGGCACGCGTTTTTTGGAGCTCCAGGTACTATGAACGATCTTAATATTCTTGATCGATCACCTGTTTTTGATGACATTATTAACGGAAATGCGCCACAAGTAAACTTCTATGTCAACGGAGCGGAGTACCATTTGGGTTATTTTCTCACGGATAGTATTTCCGAAATGGGCAACTTTTATTCAATCTATCATACTACCACAAGGTGAGAAAAATTCATTATTTGCTAAAACCCAAGAAGCTGTTCGAAAAGATGTTGAACGTGCCTTTGGAGTCCTTCGAGCTAGATTTGCCGTTGTCAAAAATCCATCTAAGTTATGGGATAAAGACAAAATAGCAAATATTATGAGAGCATGTATCATACTCCATAATATGATTGTCGAAGATGAACGATCATCATTCACTCAGTATGACGTTTTTGAATTTCAACAAGGAGAAGATGTGGATGATACATTTTCCGTCGATATGCCTACAAATCTCGGTAATACAATTGATCGTCGAGCGACCGTTCGGAATAGACAAGCCCATCAACAATTAAAAATGATTTGATTGAAAATATATGGGCTAAATTTGGACATCTTCCAAATAACATATAATTTGTAAGTTTCTATGAATTGAATAAAATGTGTGTTTGCTTTTATTTATTAAGTTTGTAATTTTTTTTTTTGTATTTTTTTTGTTGCAACTTTGTAATTTTATTATGTTTTCAATTTTAATGTTATATGTTTTATTTAAAACTTATCTTTTATATATCATTACTCATTAAAATTTACTAAGAGACAACAAAAGCCCTACCAATAATCTACACTTTTGGGATTGTCTCTTAAGTTTTGTCTCTTAACATAAAAACATAATAAAATAAGCTAAGGACTCAAAAAAAAGTCTTACCAATAATATTGCTCTAACACTGATGAATAGGAAACTTAAAATAAATTTATTTCTTAGTAGCTATGTGTATCATCGCGGAGAATACGGGCCTATGGTATAATAATTGAATTCCTTCGAAATTTTTATAAACCAAGGTCTGGTAGAAGTCCATATTCGAAGGCCCATATTCTTATGTTTTTGTATTTCCTAGCCCATATTGTATTAGGGTTTCATACTTATGTAATTCTCTATATAACGGCTCCTTATTGTCTAATAAATATACAGACTTTCCTCTTATTTTCATAACACGTTATCAGCACGATAGCCTCTAGCCCTAAGCCCCCACTAAATATTCTTCAACTCAGCCGAAAATCATCAAACCCTAAACGCAAAGGAATCTACCTCAGAACTTCAAAGAGGCCGTTCTCTCAAACCGTGAGGACCCAGAAAACGATCAAGATATCAAATCGAAGCCCTCGCCGAGACAAATCCGTCAGTGCAAACCACTTGTCGATCTGACCACCGATGCGCCCTCACACACAGATACAGTGCGCGCCGATTTGATTTGGAAACCAAATCCGATTCCAACAAGGATTTTCTAGCCGAACTCAACTCCTGTGCAAGATAAGTTTATTATTCCTTAGTTGATTCATGTTATCTTGTTGGCGTTCATGTTATCTAATGCTCCTCATGTTGTTTCATGAATATCTTGTTGGCGTTCATGTTATCTAATGCTTCTCATGTTGTTTCATGAACCGAGGGAATTAAAATCTAATATCAACAAGGAGTTTAAGCCGAGAGAAGTTGCTGCCCGTGCGATCAAACTCTTTTTTTCCATTCAGATCAAAAGGAGTTCAGAGGCGTTCCTGATCCGTCTCAGCTCAGCCTACAGACGATCTCAGTCCGATCCTAGCTCAGACGAACTCAGCCTCAGCTCGCATCCCGGACAGCTCGCATTCCCGACAGCAAGCATCCCGTTCGCGACAACTCCAGCTCACGGACAGCTCGCGACCTCAGCCTCAATCCGTTCGCGATCCGATAGTAGTCAGCTCGCGTCCCGTTCGTGTTCCAGTTTGCGGTTCATCCCTTTGGTGGTCCGTTCAACAAACATCTAAGGTTAAAGGTAATTCGAAACCTAAGAACCCATAATCGAATATGGATTGTTTGATAAAGAATTAAAACCCTAATATTTTATGAATCAAAAACCATAGGGTAATAAATCAAAACCCTAAAGAGTAAATCGAAGCTCAAAAGTTTGATACCCCAAACCCTAATCGAGATTGATCACTTGATCAATTAAAATCGAAATCTTTAATGGTTTTGAATCTCAAATCGAATCCCATTGATCTAAGATCAAACTCGAAAACCTAAAACCCTAAAAGATATTCGATTTTTGCATAAACCATAATTCGAAATCTGATTGATTGATTAAAACTAATTGAATGTTGATTGAGATTGAATTTGATCATATTGAAATCGAAATTACTAGCTTTGATAGATTGAAATCCAAAACCCTAATTTTGTAATCGAAATTTAAATTTGATCACATAGAACTGTTGCAATTACACTTAGAATCTTATGCTAGGATGGTAATGAATTGATTCCATCAAGTAGCCGTGTTGCTTGATCTTTGACTTGGCCGAAAGATTTGTTTGTGCATTACTGTATTGATTGCATCATGCATATTTCGTATGCACTGATAGAAACCACATAATCACATGCTAGGATTATTAAAACTTGATTGTATGATCTATTTGTTAATAGAAATTGCATGTTTTAGGTTTGCAAATCATATGCTAAACATTAAAATCAAAATCGCATGCTAGACATAGAAAATTAAATCGCATGTTTAGGTTTAAAATCTGATTTTGTTAATCACATGATAGGATTGATAAAA
>NC_027756.1:8347013-8349152 GCF_000695525.1 Brassica oleracea var. oleracea | reverse complement strand
TACATGTTTGAGGTTGCATAATTAGACTAAGAATAATTACATGTTCTTGTGTCTAAATCCTATTAGAACTAGGATTTAAAATTTAACCTCAAATCTGATCGCATGTTTATTGGAATTTCCTGGAAATTTAAAACTTAATAAATTTAAATTAGAATTCCAGAATTTGATCATATGAAACCTAGGGATAAAATTTCATGATTAGATTGAAATTATTCATATGCTAATTGATTAAAATCGATTAGACCTAAGAAATTGAAATTGCATGATTAAATCCTATTAGAAAATAGAAATTATCTTGATCACATGCTATTGATTGAAATCTGATTTGGTTGCTAGATCACATGATATGTTTAATTGGCCGAAATCTATAAGAATCCTAGAACCATTCGGATTTGGCATGGCCGAAACTTATGTTTGGCCTAATGAACAATCGTATGATCTTTAAAGCCTTGGCCAAATGTAGAAGCTTGGCCTAGCTTAAATCTTAATCAAATGCAAAGTCTAAATTCTCTTGGCCAACCTTTAAAAGACCTTGACCGAGGGCAAAAGCTTGGCCAAATTGAAATTTCTATTGGCCAAATATGAATTCTAGTCAAACTAATAGAATCTCTTGGTCAAAGCATTTTGGTAAAATCATCTTGGCCGAATCCCCTTGACCAAAATTCCTTGGCCAAAGTCTTTTGAATAATCTATCTTGGCCGAATTTAAATATCTATTAATCTAATCGGACTTAATTTATTTCTGGCTATTTGTTGCACAGTTTGATTTATTTATTGCATGATGTTTTCAAAATTATTGTCTAATGGAACAAAATTTGATATTAAATTACCTAAGTTTGGGATTCAATACGAGATAAATGAACATTAAGTGTTATTATCTCGAGGGGGAGAATCAGAGAATCCTAAAATTCCTAAATAAGATAAGCATCAACAATAGCCCAAATAGAACTCGGCCAAAATCAAATCTGAAAACAAATTGCACAACAAAAAGATTATATGGAGATTAATGATTGGCAAATTCCGGTTAAGTATGCGACATTCTATTGAATGGTTTAAGATATGCTGCCCCTTTGAATAAGAGAATTGATAATATAAGTATTCACCATGATATTTCAAAAATAAGCAAGGAATTTTGTGGGATTGATCACCCACGGATGGACTGATCATCCATCATATGTGACAACATATGGTTGTACATATCCTTGTCAAAATCCGCAATAAGTTTGCAAGAGTAATTGGTGATACCGGTAGGATTTATGAATCCTTATAAGTTGCAGCAAAATTTGTTCGCATAATGCCAAAAAACAAATAGAGACTCTCCCATGAATTTGATAAAGGGTCAAGAATTAATGTTCCCATATAGAGAACTTAAATAAGTTGCTCCACCACAAAGTTATAAGATGGGATCTGAAATTGAATTAAGTGTATACGTTGGATATAAATCTCCATAAGAATACATAAGGCCACGAGAGATATGATTAAGGCTAAGCCATGGATTAGATAAATCCGTATATCCAACATCAGGGAGAGAAATAATAAGCTGGTAAACGATTTCGAGAATGAATAATGATCCTCAAATATGAATATAGAATAAGAGTCCAAAGAATGAATCATTCTTAGAATTTAAACAAGTTAATTGCCAGACATGTTTGATGACCCAAACTGAAATATACCAGCAGGTTATGCTTTAATAAAATTGATATTGAACTTAGTTAAGATAAGACGGTTCCATACATGTATTACTCGAGCATAAAATTGAAATGGCAAATCCGAAATTAAGGTTGTTCAAATGAAACCTTAGACATGACCATGAATAAAGATCAGGTACCTGAAAATAATAAGATCTAAATGCATTATGTCATGTCTGGATTATAAATAGAACCGGTAAAATAATATCGACGTCGATGATGATATAATATTTGAATACAAAAGCACTTGACAAAAGCGAGGATCATGAAACCAACGTCTATCATAGAGTGCACTCAGAGAAATTACTCAGAGAAATTGATTAAGCAAATTAATAATGCTATAAGACGTGGTATATGAAATCTCTTAAGAGAAGAGATGTAGTCAAACCAGTTGGACATAAGTAAGTCTTTGGTGAGAAAACATAATAAGAATGGCGAAATTGCATAAGGTT
>NC_027756.1:8346544-8346737 GCF_000695525.1 Brassica oleracea var. oleracea | reverse complement strand
GAATATCTTTATGTGAACGACTTGAATATCCTAGGAACCTCTGGAGAAATTTCCCAAAGATAGAATACATCAAGAAAGAATTCGAATTCAACATAGAAGGTTTTGGGAAAACAAGATTATATATTGGATTATACATTGAGCACCTTGAAAAGAAAATCCTTATGCATCAAATGACATACATAGATAACGTGCT
>NC_027756.1:8340246-8346531 GCF_000695525.1 Brassica oleracea var. oleracea | reverse complement strand
TGACAAGTCCCATAATTATAAGGTTCCTCAGTTTAGAAAAGATAATTCCGGCTCTAATGAAGAAAATGAGGAGATCTTTGGTCCCGAAATGCCATGTCTAAGTGTCATAAAGTTTTGACGGATTTGGCGAGCCATACAAGGCTAGATAAATAATTTTTCGTAATCTATTAGCTAGATATAGCTCATGATCGACCCAAAGGCACTAGAACGAGATTATACATATTTTTGTTACCTACAAGGAACTAAGGACTTGGGTCCATTTGATACTAACCTACCCGGAGAAGGGTAAATTATTTTGATGATACAGGTTGTTTGTCCGTCCAAGTTCACTCAAGCGAGGATTTGGTGGATCTAATTACTAAGACGTTACTGACATCCAGAGATGTACTCAACAGGGGGAGTAATACGTGTTGTACTCTTTTTCCTTCACCATAGTTTTATCCCATTGGGTTTTCCTGGTAAAGTTTTAATGAGGCAACATCCAAAGCGTATTACAAATCACTTCGGAGATGGTCTTCCAAGGGGGAGTGTTATAAACCAAGGTCTGGTAAAATCCCATATTCAAAGGCTCATATTCTTATGTTTTTGTATTTCCTAACCCATATTGTATTAGAGTTTCATACTTATGTAATTCCCTATATAAAGTCTTCTTATTGTCTAATAAATAATAGACTTTCCCCTTATTTTCATAACAGAAATCACTTATTTGTTTTGTGACTTAGCAACGGAAAGTTATAGCGTTTTGAAGGGGACAGGATGTGGAAAAGGTTAAACAACATGTTAAACATGCATATATATTCAAATGGATTCATAAAAACACATACTCCTACACTATAAAAAAAAAAGAACTCGTCAACACAAAGGTTTAACAAAAGTCACAAATAATTAAACATTACTGTTTAATTTCCACATAAACAAAAGAGATTATGTCTTGGACTAAAATACAAGTACGAGGGCAGCCAGTTCCTAGGGTTCCGGCAAGAAACCACCGTATGATAAACTCTTTTGTTTGTGGAGTTTCTATCAAAAGTCACCACCGTGTAAGCAATGTACTCCGTACGAATGGTTCATCGTTGGGGTCTGTCCCCATAAGAACAACCGAGAGCCAGTTCCTTCGTGGTGACGTTAACGGTAGATTCGAAAGGTTCGGTGGAAAGTTTGTACCGGAGACATTGATGTCTCCCCTGAGAGATCTTGAAGACGAATTTAATTTTGTTTTGAGCGATCACGAATTTCAGGTTGGCCTTTCTCATGCGGTTATTGATTAGGCTAATCTCAATATATATAACGTAACTCAGCAACTCTATTTCATTAAAGATCAGTGTTTTGCAAGGCTAAATGGCTAATACATCACTTGGCACTACATACTGTAACCAATTAGGTCACTGGAAGCGATCGGAAGATTATATAAGTCATTCTCCAGGCTTTTTTTTTCATACTCCACGCTGTGGTCATATGAATATTGAAAAAGAGATCTTTTGTCAATTACCAAATTCATATATTTTTTAAGAACATTACACACTGCAAATCTAAACAAATTATTTTGTTATTTATGGAACACATATTTTCTATAAAGAAATTAATGGATAAAATGAATGAGAAAAAGTAGACAATTTGATCTTTAAGTTATAAAGATAACTAGATTGTTATCTGAGACTCGAGAGCTCGGATTTTTTTTTTATAAACTTATAATTTTAATCAAAAATATTTGAAACTCTTTCTTATATTATTGATCTATTTGTTTTATTTTTTGGTATACACATTTTATTTTCTTTGGAATAAAATTATTGGATTTTAATATAATATATAGGCTCAGTTTATTAATTTATATAATTTATTGTATTACAATATAAAATTAAATAAAACTATTCCTGAAACAAAAAAAAGATGATTTATATATTTAATCCATCTCTCATTAGTTTTAGTTTCTTTTTTGATTGGTTTTATAATTGAAATGAGTTAATCCATTTATTTAACCTGCGTTACTTAAAGTTTCTTTTAGTATTATAACCGGAATGAGATAATATTTGATTTAACTCGTTTCGTATGGTCTAGATATTTTATATATTTGATGAAAATCTTTGTAATTGTAAAAACATCAGTTGTGATTTGACCAACCACAATAAATAAACTTAGTAATAGCGAGTTACTTTTCATTGGTTGTTCTATTCTGGGTAACCAGACCACCTTAAGCCTGAGTAATAAAAAAAAAAAAAAAAAAAAAACTTAGTTTTTGTCAAGTTGAAAGGATATTGCTCTATTTTTACTATTTTACTAGGTGTTTTGTCCACGCGTCATAATCATCTTACGAATACTTATTATTTTATATCTTATTAATCTAAAATTCGGCATTATAAAACTCTAATTGGTGATCATGTTGAAAGAAAAAAATTATGGTGAATTATTTGTTCCTCAAAATTTATACCAATTATGTTGAAATTTTAGTCAAATTATTGAAAGGTAGATCCCACTTTTTTCTTCTAAATTTCTCATGGATGAATGAATTTATAAGAAAAAAATTCCTATGTTGAAATTTTAGTCAAATTATTGAAAGGTAGATCCCACTTTTTTCTTCTAAATTTCTCATGGATGAATGAATTTATAAGAAAAAAATTCCTTATGCAATTTTGATAAAGAACAAATTGAACAAAAATTCATATTTTTTTTTTATTTTTCAATTCCTCGAATGGAATTTTATTTTTTATTTTGTTCATTTTTTTCATTCTTCTAGTGGTCACCAATTGAAGCTATAGTGTTTCACGGATTAAACTTAAACTGGTTTAAAATAAAAGCAAGAAAATTTGTTTTGAATTCAGTCACAAGTTAAGTTATTATTTATGATTTTAAATAGTTAAATCAAACATCAAACTATTTATATATGTCAAAAAACGTTCATCAAACTATGTACTTATTATTGTGTTAAAAGTTTTAAAACACTCATATATTAGAAATAGTTTATAAAATATCTTTATATAAATATTTTTGTTTGACAAATATTTAATTATAAATTTTTTTATATCTTAGTTTTTAACTTAATAATAAAAAATATTGTTTTCAGATAGCAACCCAACATATATAAGAATTCTCTTAATTTTTAAATATATTTTCACAGTTTTATTATATTAGTTTATAATTAATTATTTAATATAACACATAAATTTAATATTATTAAAATAAAATGCGTGTTTTATTATATATAAAATTCATTACGAGTTTTGTGAAAATTAATTAATACTCAGTTAAAAACTAATAGTAAATCAATGACCTATATCTTATCTATTAAAACATAAGTCACAACTTCTTTTTATGTGTGATATTTTAAAAATAGACTTCACTAGAAAGTCATAAATTACATAACATTTCATTTATTATACATTAACATCTAAGCTATTATCATCCGAGTTTACGTAGGAATATTCCTTTCTCTTAAACAAACAGACTGTAATTAAATAAACCATTCACCACCTATTAAAATCGAACCAAACCGGTTCACTCTATCATAGGAATATATGCCAATGTGGCTCATTTTTCATACCAACAATAACTAATACTAAATGTCCTAATAATCAAACGCAAATCTACCGACATAAATATATAAGATAAAAAGCTACAAATATAAGTGATGGTTTGAAAAAAATTAATGAGATAACAAATAAGTAAACTAACATTATTATGAATCTGTGAATACACAAATGTTTATATTATAATATATACTAGAGCTTGATTGTTTTTTTATTATTTTTTTATGAATTATTTGATGACAGTTTTAAACATGTGGGTTATTTGAATATTTTAGGTTCATACAAAGCTATTCGAATCCGGAAAGATCCGACTTGAACCCCGTTTAAAAATTTTAAATATTTGAATGGAGTTTAATTTTAAAACCAAAAAAACTTCGATATAAAAAAAAAATTGATTCGTATTCGAGTGGGTTATTGGAAGCATATATCTAACTGATTCTTTAAACAAATAAAAAAAATTATTTATTAACAGGTTTGAATTTTTATCACAAATGAAGCAATTTCTTTAAAACTGGTGAAATTATTATGGTCAACATTTAAAATAAATCATGTTGAATTATTATAATAAATACAATTAATAAAGTTGTTAAGAAGAGTGAAAAAAGAAAGATAATAGAACATTTAAAATAGGTAAGTTTTATTTTATACTTTGTAATAAATGTTGTCTAATTAATTAGAAAAAAAATAAACATAATGGTTAGAATTAGTTAAAAAGAACGAAAATCCGTAAGAACCCACTTAAAATAGATAAATATTATTTTGTGTATCTATTTAATAGAATATATAACTAATAATGTAAAAACTAAATGTTTCGTACATATAAATGAAAACAAATACGTGCGCGGTCGCGCATGTCAAGATCTAGTAAAAACTTAAAACCTAATAAAATATGATAAATAAGAAAATAAGAATTTTAATATAACATATAAATTTAAATATTATTAAATCAAATTCGTTTTTTATTATATATACAATTCATTACAGATGTTTTTTTAAAATTAATAAATTAGTGAATCTGCTAAAAATTATTAATAAATCAATGACTAAGTTAAAACCTAATAAAAACATGACAAATAAGCAAAATTGACGAAAATCATGGAATACATGACAAATTAGCTAAATCACTTCATAAATAATAGTATTAAATATTATTAAATCAAATTCATTTTTTATTATATATACAATTCATTACAGATGTTTTTTTTAAATTAATAAATTAGTGAATCAGCTAAAAATTATTAATAAATCAATGACTAAGTTAAAACCTAATAAAAACATGACAAATAAACAAAATTGACTAAAATCATAGAAAACATGACAAATTAGCTAAATCACTTCATAAATAATAGTATATATTTTAAAAATTAAAATCTAATTATTTAATAAATAAAATTTAATATTTTCCCTTATAATATTTACTTTCTAAGGAATTAAGTTTATAAAAAATCATAAGCATGATTTTTTTATTGCATACTTAATTAAACTTAATTTTATAAACTGTAAAACTGATTAATATATTTATTTTTTATTTTACAAATATAATTTTATTTGTAATATATAGGATATTATACTATATTCTTTAATGATTTAAAAATATAGAGTGAATTTTTAATAAGTTTTATTTATAATAAATATAAACAAATAAATAAATATGAGAATATATTATGAATTAATTATTTTTTATAAATTTGAACTTTTAATTAAAAATGGAGGTGGTGATGTTACACTTAATAAATATTTTTAAAAACTAAATATCTAGGCTCATAGTAAGTTCTGTATAGTATTTCTTTTTGATATAATAGATAGAATAATTTAAATAACCTAAATACATAAGTTTTATCAACACCTGAAATCACAATCATAGAACAATATGTATTGTTTATAGATGCGAAATCAGCTGCCATTCCAAAAAGACACGAGGACTGGAAACCATACAGTTGGCAATACTATCAGAGCATGATTATCGCATTGACTCTTAGAACGAAGTTCTTAACAATAAAATATCATTATTTTAGTATATTATAAATAAATAATTAAAATTAAATTAAAATTAAATACCTAAATTAATTAAAAATTGCCAAGTAAAGGAGATATGCAAAATTAAATTAAAAGATATTTCTTACATTTTTTAAATAAAAAATATATCTTAATTTTCTTGCTTACTTTTAATTATTTTTTTATATTTAAATAGTCAGAAACCTGATAAAAATGTTACAATAATGACGCTGTGTTATAAAAGTAATGGAAAATTTTTATCTTTATTCATAACATAGAGGTTCCTTATATAAGAGATTACATCATCATAGATAAATGAAAAGATTACAAATCATAATCTCTTGGTTATGAGTCATCCACAATCTGGTTCATAACACTCCCCCTTGAATGCCATAACCATTTAGAGCTTGTAATGTGCTTTAATGTTGTCTCATTAAAACCTTACCAGGAAAACCCAATTAGGACAAAACCATGGTGAAAGAAAAAGAGTACAACACACATTACTCACCTTGATTTGGACATTACTGAAGGTCCCTTGGACCTCTCCAATTTTCTGCAATCCGTGGGTGATGAAGATCTTGGGCAGAATATGCTTCGTCCTCGAACATGATAGTTGGTTCTTCTTTACCATCGGCCATGCCACAATCTGATCGAACATATTGAGTCATCGACCTCAAATACACACACACGAAATCTTGGATGATGTTGCTGTGATATGCATGTACCACCATGTATAAAACATAACCTATCTGAAAACAAATCAACAAAA
>NC_027756.1:8338532-8340159 GCF_000695525.1 Brassica oleracea var. oleracea | reverse complement strand
TAGTTTTAGAGCGTTCGATGTGGAGAAGACGAACTGCTCGATCCTTCTGGCTTGGTCCAAGCTTGGTGCCTTCGGTCCGTAAAGCTCGCAATGACAAGTGATCTTACGCCCATGTACTAGATAATGGGTGAGACTGGTCCATATTAAATCTCTTGAGTACCTTTTCTGTCTATACTATTTGATGCACAAGGATTTCATTGTTAATGTACTCAAGCTGTAATCCCAAACAAAACTTTGTTTTCCAAGATCTTTAATCTCAACCTCTTTCTTGAGATATTCAACTGTTTGAGAAATTGTATCCAGAGGTTCCTAGGATATTCAGATCTTATACTTTGATGATTATCAATATTGTTCTCTAGAACTTGCTGTGCTTTCAGCTCAATACCCTCTAGCACTTTCATTATCCAGTGGACCATATAAATATGCAGTCACTACATCAATTTGCTGCAAGTCTAATTTTCTCTCTTATATAGCCAGACTTATGAGAAATCTAAAAGTAGTTGCATCCACCACATGGGAGTATGTCTCCTCATAATCTATTACTGGTCTTTGTGAGAATCCTTGTGCAACATCAGCTTTATATCTCACTATTTCTATTCCTAACAAGACCTATTTATATCCACTGGTTTTAACATCATATAACGTCTTAATCATATGGCCAAATATGCATTTCTTCCTTAAACTATTTAACCTCACGTTTCTATTCAATCCAATCTGTTCTACGAGTGCACACTCTTATATTGACGTGGGTTCATGATCCTGACGTGGTTTCATGATCCTCGCTTATTTTCATAAATTCAAGTGCTACCTTGTATGCAAATAAATCATCTTATGTCGACATTCCTTATTGGTTCCATTATGTTTCAGACATGATATAATCGATTGAGATTCATTATTATCGGGACCTTTAATACTTTGCAGCTTGGCGTCCCAAGATACATTTTTTGGTACCTGTATTTTAGAGCCGGCCGGCCTTACCTCCATGTCTGGGATGGTTTCCTTAGTAACCTCGGATTTGTATTTTGATTATCATTCTCCGCACCTTTCTTTTGTTTCCGAGGATTCTTATCTTTTGGAACCTATTTGGTCTACCACGTTTCATACGTTGTCTAGACTCTGTAGCAACTTGACTGTGTCTCTTCTTGGACATCAAATTCGTTGGTGCTTTACAAGCTGGTTTATATATGACTTAGTCATTCTTTTTCGTGTCAACAAATGTGTCTGGCATTTGATTAGCTAGCTTTGTAAATGTATAATCTTTGGACGTCTATTTCACATTCTTTAGTCCGAGGATCTTGCCAATACATTGATGGTTGATTCCATTCTATTTCTTTTACCATTCTTTTACCAGCTTTATTATTTTATTTTTCTCCTCCTGGTTTTAAAATAATCCGTGCACCTGGGCTCAAATATAATCACCCATAGTTGGCTCACAGTACTTTATTATTGTGGGAGAATCATATTCAACATATATCATCATCCTCCTTTTGAGGTCCCATCTTAGTTCTCTGTGGTAGAGCAATTAGTACATAGACAGCACATCCAAATGTCTTATGATGGGGTATGTTTGGCTTTTGACCAGTTAATAATTGTGATAGGGGATATCTATGCTCACTAAATGGCCTGA
>NC_027756.1:8335398-8338495 GCF_000695525.1 Brassica oleracea var. oleracea | reverse complement strand
CAAGCTGTGAATGAGAGTTTTGACCTCATAAGTTATGGTCTATCAATCATCTATTTGTGTTTTAAAAGATTTCGGCCAAGCCGTCTTGGTATGGACATGTATCACAGAATTGTCCACACTTACCCCCATGGGCATACCATAAATCATTTAAACGCTTGGGACATGTATTCACCAGTATTATCTAGACTTATATTCTTTATTTATAAAAAAGGGGCTCGTAGCCGTTTTACTGGTGATGGCCTAATGAGTTTCCCTTGTGTACATGCTACACACGTGAGATTCTTTGGGATAACTCTTCTTATCTTTTAATGTGTGCCTTTTGAATATCAATTTTTGCATCATATTTCGACCGGATTGGCCATCCTGGACCAAATATGATGCGAAAATTGATATTCAAAAGGCACACATTAAAAGATAAGAAGAGTTATCCCAAAGTAGAGAATGCAGGTATAGTCTTTAGGACTTATTATGGCCTTGGGCATTTTTATACATATATCTGAAGGAACTTCTTGTTTCCTTCCCCCTTTGTTTCAATATGGAAACCATTTATTCTTATATCTTTAAAACTCAATAGGCTGCTCTTGCTCTTAGAGCTGGGTGAATATAAGGCATCACTGATTTCTAGATGCATACCCTTAGACAATAATATACCCTTAGGCAATAGTATATTAGCCTAGCCATAATCTTCTTTCAGACTGGCGATACCTGATTTAATACTTATATTGGCGTTTTTCAGTGTACTCATATAGAAAAATCATTCATTCATTTAATCTAAGCAGACAATGTAATAGAAATAAATTCAAGGAGATAAAAATAAGAGAAAGCATACAAGCAAAGCAATCGTACAAGTTTGATGTCGAAATCAGATTATCAACTTGATTCTTTTAGGCAATCATAAGTCTCATATTCCATAAGATCATCTTGATCATGTTTGAAATTATTTCCACCATCTTTATAGACCAAGTGGGTTTCAGACTCTCTTTGATAGAGGTCACAAAAATGTTTCGGAGTCCTTCATATCTTAGCCAAATGGTTCCCCATTCCACATCTATGGCACACTGATTTGGTCGAGCTTTGTAGTTTAAAGGATATACCACGGCCACAGCCTTGACCATGGCTCAAATTGGGTTGATACCCACAGCCTCTGCCATAGTGATTCCCACGGCCAAATGTGTTATAGTGGCCATGGCCACGTCCTTTCCACCCTCCACGGCCATGACCGTGTGGTCTATCATTGTGGACGTGGTTACCTTTTATTTTTTCTGCGGCCAGGTAATGGGGTTAATCCAGGAGGTCTCAATTCACTGTTTCTCATCAGTAATCTATTATTTTGCCCAGCTAGAAATAGACTCATCCACGGACTTATTGTCCTGGATTCTGGAATTCCTCCAATCAAATAGGGCTTTTGGTAATAACACCGTTCTTTGGTGATCATATCTAGATTTTTAACTCTATCCAAAGGTCTAGAGGATTCTCTATAGTCAGATACTGATCTTTGAGACTCTTAATAAGATGATGGCTAATAATTAATATTGCCATGTATCAATTTTTCTCATTAGCATTATTGCCTTCTATGATACATTCACTAAGACTTTTTGACTTTAGGATAATCTTTGTATCCAATGCCCACCGTAAATAATTATCTCCAGAGAGATTTAGGGCAGCAAAATCCAGGTTGATTTTCGACATCTCAAATCATATATCACTCAATATTTAGGTATAATTTTCATGCGGTTTTACTCTTAAAAACAATCAATTCGGATTTCAATCTTGTGAGGACAATGAAACTATCAATCTTTAAGGCATTTAATCAATCAGTCAATTTCTAGCAAGTCTCAGCAATACTATTTCTATGTGTTCATAATATTATGGTTTATCAAGACTAGGAAAAACGGATTCAATTAATCATGCAATTAGGGTTTAACAATCACTGGATTTTAGCAAGTTAGTAAAAAGATTTATTAATCACTCAATCAGTTTCAAGGCTGATTTTAGTAATACTAGAATATAGATTTCAAGCATGAATTTCAATGAATCAATTTCAAGGTTGATTTTATCAATACTAGAATATAGATTTCAAGCATGAATTTCAATGAATCAATTTCAAGGTTGATTTTATCAATACTAGAATATAGATTTCAAGCATGAATTTCAATGAATCAATTTCAAGGTTGATTTTATCAATACTAGAATATAGATTTCAAGCATGAATTTCAATGAATCAATTTCAAGGTTGATTTTATCAATACTAGAATATAGATTTCAAGCATGAATTTCAATGAATCAATTTCAAGGTTGATTTTATCAATACTAGAATATAAATTTCAAGCATGAATTTCAATGAATCAGTTTCAAGGCTGATTCGTATTTAGCATAAACCATGTGTAAGTAATTTATCTAGTATCCGAATTTATCAAACCTCAAAAACATATAATCAGATCAATCAATTTAATCGAACTTAGCATACAATCTTAAACCTCAAGACATTAGATTTTATCATGAATCTATCAACCTAGCATACGGATTCTCAATTCTCAAAGACATCCAAATCAGATCAATATAACCTATCATACGGATTATTTAGGGTTTCTATTTAAAACATATTAGATTACAAAACTATCAATCCTAGCAGATGATATTAAACCTCAAGAATCATGCAATCAGATCATTCGGATTTTAAACAAGTAAACCTCAATCAATCTATCAACCTATCGGATTATATAAGCAAAGCAAGCTAGCAACCTATCAGATTCAATCAATGTTTTAACAGGCAGGTTGGTTTAAACAATTTTAAATCAGAAGAACAATTAACCAAGCAGGATGAGAAAATAAATCTATCAATTTAACGGTCAAACAATTCTAGCAACATAGCATCAGATTCAATCAGATTTAAAACCTCAATGATCAAACCGAAAACAGTTTTAATTTCAAAATATTCGATTAGGGTTTTAATATGTGATTCGATAATTATAGTATAATTAATTCTGATACTTATATTATTTAGGGTTTATAGATATAGGGTTAGGGTTTATCGGATTTTAACTTGTAAAAACTGATTTGGGATTTTAATCATGTAGGAACATGATTTAGGGTTTGG
>NC_027756.1:8322017-8335274 GCF_000695525.1 Brassica oleracea var. oleracea | reverse complement strand
ATTATGGGTTCTTAGGTTTTGAATTACCTTTTAACCTTAGATGATTGTTGAATCGGACCACCAAAGGAGTTGCGCCGCGAGCTGGACACGAACGGGACGCGAGCTGGAATGGATCGAGTCGCTTCTATCGGGTCGCAGACGTCCTTTATTGCTTGATCGGGAACGCCTTTATCGTCGGACGCGAGCTGTCTGATGCTGTCGCGAACTAGGAAGAGGTCGCGTGCTGGAGCTGCTCTCGGGTCGCGAACGTCTGAGCTAGGATCAGGAACATCTTGGGCTGAAGCTGATCGGGGACGCGAGCTGGAACAGATGCGGGAACAAGAGACGCAATCGGGGTTTAGAGTTCGTCGGATCGCCGGCTACGGTTAGGGTTTTAGGGTTTTCCGATTTGGATATTAGCTTAGGGATTTAAAGTTTCGTGCTGATAACATGTTATAAAAGTAATGAAAAAGTCTATATTTATTCATAATATAGAGGTTTCTTATATAAAAGATTACATCGTCATAGATAAATGGAAAGATTACAAATCATAATATCTTGGTTATGAGTCATTATGAGTCATCCACAATCTGGTGCGTAACACTTTGTTAGTATTGTCATTATCCATCGGAATAAGTACATACCGACTCAATACCTCCTTTTCACATAAGAAATCATTAGATTGCCAGCTCACATGATGTGACGGGACATTGTGTACAAGGCCCAATGGTGTTGCTCACCAAATTTCTCAAAGTTTAATTTAATTTCTCAAAATTTGAGAAACTCTTTAAATATCAACATATACTAGGAGTTTTCCTGCACAATAGTAATTTTTAACATAATATTTTTTTATTTCAAAAGAAATTTTGATTTATATTTCAACATTATTAATTTATATTTTAACTTCAATTGTTATAAAAAAATCATAAACATATTTTTGTAATCTTATTTCTTTTGATTTGGTATAACTATTTAAATTTTATTTTATTTAAATTTTAATAAAGATAAAATTAGATTTTATAAAAATAGTTTTAATTATATTATTGTGTTTAATGATTATTTATTTCAAATATATATATATATCTTCCCATCTAATTTTAAATATATATATATATATATATATTTACATATAAATATAAATTCTAATAAATTTGAGACTTTGTTTGTTTTAGTTAAACTGAAATTTTTTTTTGTTAATTTAAACGATGAATATGAACAGATAAATTTAAATAATGTTTAAATATTTAACTATCAATTTTTTTTGGATTAGTGTTACTTTATTTAGTTTATTTTTATTAATGTGAGATACATATATACATATATATTATTATTTTAATTGTGATATATGAATTATTAATATATTTAATAGTTTACCATAAATAAATATTTATATGGAAAATTGATATTAATTAATGATGATATATAAGTTATTTTTATTGCCATATTTAAAATTCCTGCAAAAAGATTTAAATTTTTATAAGGAAATTTTATATCTCACAATTAATATGATGTCATGTTACTATTTTCTAAAACCATGTCATCTATTTTAAGTGTCATGTCATCTATTTTAAGTGTCATGTCATCTTTTTTTCAGCGAGAATTATTGTAGTGACGACATATGTATAAATCACTTCGCAAATATAGTCTAGGGGATGTGCCAACATTTTTCTTTATCAACATATTTTCGTATGTACCAAAATATTCTCAAGTTTATATCATTTCTTGTTGTCATGTTCGTTCCAAAGTAGAACGGCTTCAATGTCTTTACTACACGGTTTCTAAATTTTTTGCCGTGTAATCAAAGTCAGAGGTGGTTCAGTTTGTTTTTAACAACTTTGTAACCCTCAACGTTATTTACATTTTAACAATCAAAAAAAAAAACTTATTTGCGCATGTAAAACAAAATGACTTATGTGTGCTTTTAATTGTGACCAGGAGGAGCTTACCACAGCATTAAGAGACTACGTTGGAAGAGAAACGCCTCTCTACTTCGCCGGACGTTTAACCGAACACTACAAGAGCATATCTCGAACCACCGGAGATGGACCCGAGATTTACCTGAAAAGGGAAGATCTTACCATTGCGGGTCCTATAAAATCAACAATGCTCTCGCTCAAGCGATGATTGCCCGGCGGCTTGGTTGCAGCCGTGTGGTGGCAGCAACAGGAGCCGGTCAGCATGGGGTCGCCACGGCGGCTGCTTGTGCGAAGTTCTCGTTAGAGTGTACTGTTTTCATGGGAACCGCTGATAAAGAGAAACAATTCTCTAATGTCCTTTCCATGAAACTGTTTGGTGCTCAGGTAAAACATGTAATTATTATATAATTACACTCATAACCTAGCCGAAACCGGATCCGGTTTTGCAGTATGAACTCTGTTTATTTATTAATAAAATACTTTAGTTTGTTTAGCATATATATATTATTTTATTTTTTGGCTAACTGATCCATGAAAAAGTGAGGGTCCATTCCCTGTTCTAGATATGAACGTTAAAAAAATATATGAACGTTCATACTATTAAAAAGGAGGATACAAAATCTATCAAGAAATTTAATGTCGGTAATTAACTAGCAATAAAATTGTTTATGTAAAAATCCCTGAAAAAAATCAAAACTAAAACCTTTTTTTTTTCTAAAACGATTGGTCTTATTTCAAACTAGGTATTTTATTCGTGTGTGCGGGCATAATCATATAAATAATATTTATTATTAAATAGATTATTAATTAATTCAGAGAACAGTTTAATAAGTTATTGGTTATGCTAAGAAAAATAAATTAAATACCAAATAATTCATATTTGACATATTTTTCGTCAAAATGTATATGATTGATAGGGTTAAAATATTTGGAATTAATTGTTTGAATTTTTTTATACTTGATTAGTATTTATACAATCAATTTGGAATTGATTGATAGGGTTAAAATATTTTTCGTCAAAATGACTTTAGCCATTTTAACTTTTAACGTGTGAGTTTGAATGCAAAAAAGTTACTTCGGAAATAACAGTATATATAAATCTCTCCAAAAAAAAGTTCACATATATGGAACACAAAACTGTTTTTTTGGTCAAACTGAACATAAAATTTGTTTGTATATGGATTCTAATAGGTGAAATCAGTGGAAGGAACGTTTAAAGATGCGAGTACAGAGGCAATTCGAAATTGGGTTGGAAACCTAGAAACCACATACTACTTATCCGGGACAGTGGTAGGACCACACCCGAGTCCATTAATGGTACGCGAGTTTCAATCCGTGATTGGGAAAGAGACAAGAAGACAAGCAAACCAGCTATGGGGTGGTAAGCCTGATGTGTTGGTGGCTTGTGTGGGGAGTGGCTCAAACGCATTAGGATTGTTCCATGAGTTTGTTGGGGATGAGGATGTGCGACTGGTCGGGATCGAGGCTGCAGGATTGGGTTTGGATTCAGGGAAACATTCAGCTACTTTGGCTGTTGGAGATGTTGGTGTGTACCATGGCTCCATGAGCTACTTGTTGCAAGATGATGAAGGACAGATACTTAAACCACACTCCGTAGGAGTAGGGTAAGTGGTTAAATTATGTTATATATATGTTTTCTTAAACAATGCTCAAACTATTATGGAAGAGTTAATAAGAGATTGTTAGATCATTTATTATAATTTACTTTATTCATTTTTAAAAGATGTATGTTTTAGAGTTTTCATATATATTAAGAAAACATAATAAATTTTGATTATAAATAGATTACTTTTTTGGATTAGTTATTTCTCACGACTTTTATCTAATCAAAATTTGATAAGCACAATTATTTTTTTAAAGTTTTATAATTTATTATCTTACTAATAAAAAAACATCAAAATATAGATTATTTTGAAACGGAGAAAGTATTAGATAATTAAAATTTAATTAAAAAGTAAAAAAACATGTAGGTAATTAACATTTTGGACAGTTCTAAAAGTTCTTTTCTAGGAAATTTGTAGTACCTTTCTCACTTATTTTCTTAAACTTATCCTCGTCCAAGTGATGTGATGAAGATGCTCTAAATACAATTTATTGATAGTAAAAAATTTTAAATACAAATTAATCTTGTAAGAAAGATGAACTACATAAATTACAATAATTGATTTCCTTTTATCTCTCTATAGATAAATTAGTATATAGCCAGAGCACGACATAGATAAATATAATTGCTTGGCACAAGTTAAGTCTTTAGTATCGCATCTTTAGCACGTAGTCATTGAGGTTGATAGATCCGTGTAATTCTTCGATCTGAGTTCAAAACAATTATCTTTACACCCATCCATGAATGATGATGTGGTAAGCTGTTAATTTCATATATTTGGGCCTCGCAAATTCTGTATTCTTAAGATAAATTCTAGAATTCTTATTCAGTTTTTTTTTCTAAATTTTTTTTTCTAAAAAAAATTATTATTTCTACTTTTCCTGATATATCACAAAATTTCGTAGGAATGGTTTGAATGCTATGTAGATAGCTTGCAGAATATATATTCATACTAGGATATGACATGAGTTTATTTGTATATATTATCAATAATTTTTTTATAGATTTTATCATTTTATTTATACATATATAATATTTTTTGTTGTTATTATATAATTTCTTTCCGATAGAACGGATCAATTTTTATTAAAAAATTATGGAATTAAACTATAATTAATATATCATGGGTTGATCGGATTAAACAATAAACAAATTATGAAACAAAAACTTCATTTTTTTCCACCAAAGACATTATTGAAAAAAATGAACAATACTGTTTCCACAGTTGAATTATTTTGACATTTATCTTCCATATGGTTTTGAAAGGTTTCAGATCAACCATCGAATTGATACATGTCATTTTAATACTTTTAGTCGTATGCTTAAGGAAAACTTACATTTTTGTAATTTAAAGCCGTTTTAAAAAATTCAAAATGTAACCTATAAGAAAAATATAACATATAAAAAAATTATAACATATAAGGTTTCTTCATTTTTGTAATTTAAAGTCGTTTTAAAAAAATTAAAATATAACATATAAGGATTCCTCATTTATATAATTTAAAGTTATTTTTAAATATTCATAATATAACATATAAGAAAAAATCTAATTTTTTTATTATATAGTTAATATGATTGTTTAATTTTTTTAATATATAAAATAAAACAAAAATGAATAAGGATACAAAAATTGTTATCAAATCTTTATATGTTAATCATATTAGGTAATTACGTAGCTTTTATTTAAGGAAATAATACATGCTTCTTATATTTTGGGTTAATATAATGTTTCCTAATAATTAGATTTGGACCAATATTTTTTGTCAATTGATTATTACGCTGCCACGTAAACTAAATTGTCATCTTAATTAAGTGACACCTAAGCAGGACCTCTTTTTAATTCGTACAAACTTAAAATTACAATTTTTTAAATGATCATCAATTAATACAAAGGAGATTATTTTAGCTTAACGTGTGTGCCAAAGTTTTCGTGTATTTTCCTTTATCTTATCTTACGCAAATTGTATTTTCCTTATCCTACGAAGAATTAATTTTATTGAAGCCTTGGTTGTTAAGTTTTCGTGTATTAAATACAAAATTAACTTTTTTAACAGATACACAATTGCTTATCAAGGCAAATAAATTCTATAAATATTTCATCCCTCAAAAACGAACATTGGTTCTTAATTGTTATTTTTATAAGGAAATCTACATTAAATTTAACAATTTTCCTGTTATTCAATGTGCATACTTACCCGCCACCATTAATTTGCATTGTCTAACAGATTTTTTTATTGATTATGCTTCGGTTCAATTAAAATAGATGCCACAGTGAACCAACATAGACATTGCAAATGACAAATGAGTACTGTTCTTGAGTTTAACAATCGGTTTGTAAGGCAAGACGATCATGTATCCACAATGCATACTAGTTATACACATTAACATATTCAACCACCGTGATTATATAAAGTGTAGGTCTATCAAGCTGCATTAGACATTTGACACCATACGCGATTTTAAACAGGCCACAACCATTGTTACAGGAACTGATAATAGAGACGCCATTTGTTTAAAAGATCTTTTACTCTGTTTTTCATTTTCATGTTTGAAACTTGTACGTATAGCTGCATTAGTATTTTTATTCATGTGTAATAATATGCAAAATGGTTTTATAATTCCACTAACTGATCTTCAAAATTTGTTTGTATCATTTCAAATATTATTTAAGTAAGAAATAAAAACATTAAAGATTCAATGGACCATTTTATAAATAAAAAAAGTTCAACTTCAAAATGGAGTAATGGGTAAGATTACTCCATAAATGGAGTAACCCTAGCCATTACTCTATTTTGGAGTTGAAAATGGAGTGGGGTTGGAGAAGATTTTATTCATGTTTGGAGTTGAAAATGGAGTAGGGATGGAGATGCCCTCGGAGACAGCGCTATGCGACTGTCTTTACTCGGGCCACTAACTGATCTTTAAAAGTATTTTATAATATGCAAAATGGTTTTATAATATCATCTGCTGATATGATATGATCCGTTCAATATCATGAGCGCTATGCGACTGTCTTTACTCAGGACGAAATTGTATTTTGCTAGGGAATTTATTTTTAGACTATGCTATTCCTAAATCCTTTCTACTTCTGTCACGTCAACTTGCTTAAAAAAATGTCACATAGGATTGAGTCTTTTTTTAATTAATACAAAATTCATGTTATAACTATTTAAAAAATTCTCAATTAATATATAGAAAATTTGAAAATACCGAGAATAGGAAAAAATATATATATGAATAATCCGTAAGAGAAGAGAGAGAAGAAAAGTAGATCCATCTTCGGGTCCGGTGATCGGCCGGCGCGTGAGCGTGCGTGCCGTCACCGGAGCCCCTAAAGCTACCGTTAATAGTGCTCGATCTTCGCTTTGTCGACGTCCCCTTCCTCCTCCGCCTTGCTTGAGCTCTGGAAGAAGATCGTCCATGGCGGTTCTGTTTCTGGGGTAGAGGCGCGGTCGTGGTGAGGAAGGCGCGGTGAAGCGCGTTCTGCGGCTTTTTGGTTTTGTCTCCGGGAGGCGGAGGCTCCGCCGGCTCCGTCAGCTCCGTCGACGCCGGTTCAGGTCCCCGCGAGGTGGAGGCTACGCTTAGCTCCGCCTTCGTCGGTCAAGATTACGGGGGGGTGAAGGTGCTCCATGCCTTGCCTCGCCGTCGGTTAGTTCCCTTTGTTTAATTTTTAGGGTTTCGTCGGTTTCTTCCCTTTTAGTGTTGTCGAGGTTGGTGGGTTTGGATTGGTGGTGACGACGTCGGAGGACGATCGAAGCTCGACCAAGTTAACGGTGACGGTTCCCGCAAAGTCTTCCTCTCGGTGATTGTGACGATTGGTAACGGATGAGATCTCGATTCGTCGAGTGATGCTCTCCGAAATTGGGCTCACTTCTGTCGAAGACGTTTGGCGGTGGTGATGGTGTGGAGTCAGTGTGCTCCGGGGGATCCGGGTGTTCATCGACGGTTGGCTCCCGGTGTTGATGCGAAGCGTGGGCGACGTCGATGCCGCAGCGTGTGTCCGCGCGGCGGCGAAGTCCCGTGGGTTTGGGTTTCTATTTGGTGGGCTTTAGGCCCTGAAGGTTGTGCCTTTTTGGCCCAGGTTTTATGGGCTTTTGTATGTTTGGGCTTCGGTTCTGGGCTTGGTCCATCTTTCAATAAAAACAATTTGGGAAAAAAAAAAAGGAAGAAATATATATATATATATTAGATTTAAGAAGTTGAGAGAGCTCATGTTTGTAGCGTGGGTGGGCATTCAGATTACATTTTATATAGTGGGCATTCAAATTACATTGAAGTCTGAAATCATCATCCTATTTCATATTATGAACAATTCTTGCGGAAAATCTAGAGAAGTTAAATATACTCGTTTAAGAGATGACGTTATTCAGTGAACTACAAGAAGACAAAGAAGAGTTTGCAAACATCATTAATATAAAAAATCGGACAAGAGCCAATATATGTATCTCCAAGTTTTAATGATTGAAAACTGGCATTTTTCATCGTCATCATTAGAAAGCTTATAATGCGACAAAAGTTTTTTGATGTACATTGCGAAAATGCACAAGCCATAACGAGCGTGTAGGTGGTTCACTAACGCTGCAGGCCAGCTTTGATGTAAGCTGCGTAAAGATCCCTGCGTTTTTATCAAATCAATATACATTGTTTGTTGCGACTAAGGTAACAGAGTAAAACAGTTTGGAGCAAACAAACTTACATGGAGTCTTTAATCGCGTCTATGGCAGCTTGAGCGGGGAGGAAACCTTCAACGTCCACTTTCTTGTTCTCGTTCTTCTTGTCTAATTTTTTTTTTTCTGTTAAGTGAAAACTTGGAACAAAGCATAAGCCAAAACAAAGTGTGATGTTATATTGTGGATACAATCCTCAAAGAAGCGGCGGATTTCAGCTAGACGGTGAGGAGGAAGCTCCTTGATGTCTCTGTAATGACGGAACTCGGGATCATCAGCACACACTGCGATGATCTTGTCGTCTTTTTCACCCTGCAAGTTGTGGCTTCTTACTAATGTAATACATCCAGAGAAGGAGAAGATAGAGATTTGGGTTTCAGTGATTGTTACCTGATCAATCATGGGCATTAATCCAATAGCACGGGCACGGAGGAACGATCCAGTTAGCACAGGCTCCTACACAATAATTATCAGTTGCCTTAAGTTTGCATCATTGCATGAACAATTGAAGCTAATGAAAGGTGAGAGAGAGCACCTGCATGAGTACCAGGACATCTATAGGATCACTGTCTTCACAAATGGTTCGAGGAATAAAGCCGTAGTTGTGTGGGTACACAATGGATGAGTACAGGACACGATCAACCTTAAGAGAAAAAAAAAACATATAAAAAGGAAGACTTCTCTGCATATATGCAATGATACATACAACCACAGAAACAAACAACAGGTTCGAAAACTGAAATCAAGTAAAGACGCAGTACCTTAATAAGGCCACTGTTCTTGTCTAGCTCGTATTTCACCTTGCCACCTTTGCTAATTTCAACAACCTGATAAACAAGATAAAATTTCGTTCTAACTCTCTGAAAATATCTAATCTTGCACAGTGCAAAAGGAGATAAAAGCTTACACAGTTGAAAACAGCAGGGGCTTCAGGACCTACAAGATTCAAGCAAAGACAAGGATACATGCGAAATCAACAAGAAAGGAAACTTAAATCAATAATAAGATTTTAAGGTACCAATCTCCAAGTCATGCCAAGGATGAGCAGCAGCTGATCTGTGTGTGAAGGCAGCAAAATTCCTTTCGTTAAGGGTAACATTAGGATTCCTCAGAGGGGAAGAAACAGAGCTCTTGGGGGTTGTTCCTTCATCCCTGATATCAGCCATATCACTAAAACCTCAAAACCAAGCAATGAAACGTTATTCTCAATCTGTGAAATAACCAACCATAGGATAAAAGCGCTAGCGATAAAGAGTCATTCAAGAATACTAAACTCAAAAACAAGCCATGTATCATCTAGGGTGAAAGCATCAACGCAGATCAGTTCTCGATTTCATCTAGTTACAGATCTAACCTCTACTATCGATCGATCGGATAAGTGAAACAGAACGGAGAATCTGATTACAATCCAAACGAACAATCCAAGTTTATCGGCGATCAAAATCAGTGAAGCGGAAGATCAACGGAAACGACTAATCGACGGAGAAAAGATGATCTTACAGATGCAATTTGAAGTTGAAGAGATTCCGTAACGTAATTTTTTCTTTCTTTCTTGGCTTGTAGAGCAGTTACAGTAGCAGTATTGGTGTGTGAGTGTGGCGCTTCTTTATGGACGTTGGAGGAAGGAGACGGTGACGTCACCTATTCCTTGGTTGTTGTTCATCTTCAATCCTACGATGGATCTTGTACGTTGAGTTTGAAAGGGGGAGAATCCGACGGGCGTGATTTTATTCTCGCTTTTTAATTTGTAGTGTGTGATTTTTATAAATCGAGGGAAAGAAAAAGAAAACGGACTACAGTCACTACACCAATGTTTCCAAAAAAGCATCCGACTGGCAAATCAGTGTATGACGCGTGTTCTGAGAATTAGGCGCTCTCTTTTTTATTAATTGTTCCATTTTGCTACAATTACAAATGTAATAACAGTGTTATTTATTAGTTTTTTTTTGGGTGAATGTGTGGTATAACATTTGCAGAAAAAGAATTAACAAAATACCTATGAGTTAGGAATTGTGTCAATTACCACAAAAATGGATATTTGTAGTCTTTTATAACATGTGAGCGTTTATATAATACACAATAATGAAATAGCATTCTATTTAAAATGTCAATATATAATAGATCATTTCAAACAGAATTAAAGTTATATAATAAAGAGAGAGAGGGAGAGGGAGAGGGAGAGGGAGAGGTAGAGGGAGAGAGTTACATTACTATTCTTCATATACTATAGATTAAAACACCACATGAAATTCATACAAGAGGAAAAAAATGTGAGAGTGTGTTATATTTCTATTTTATATATTTTAAATAAAATAGAACATTATAAATTTTTCAAAAAAAATATCATGTAAGTTTTATAAATATATTTTTGTTTAAAAAAATTCAAAACATGGTATATAAAAAATTCATATTTTTATATGTTAATAAGAAGTTTGAATCATTATTTTTAAACTGTTAAAAAAAATAAAAACAAGAGGGATAGTGATGAAGGGTAAAATAGAAAATATTGTATAAATATATATAAATTTTTTTGTTATGGTCATTCTCTTAATTTATGATTTTTCTTTGGTCATGGATCCTAATTTCTCGGTTTTTCTTTTTTTTTTTGGCTAAAATGTAACCAAGTTGCTATTACAGGTAAGTGGTGTTTACATTTTGTTGACGACTCATTTCATCACCGAACTTTATCTCTTTAGTTATGCAAATGCAACTATTTGCACGATTCATCAGAATAAAGGTTAGGCAGGAAAAAACATGTAGCATGATTTTAGTTACCACAGTATAATATCTATGCACATGCACACATAAAGATTGGTCACTAGGCTGCCTCTAGTAGCATTGCAGCTGTTGGGCCTAATTATTAGCCTAATGGCTCAAATAATATATGGAAAAAATGTGAAAACGAAATGGGCCTATGGGTTCTTAAAAAGCCTTGTTGGCTTTAATGAAATGAAGTTAACAACATCCCACATTGGTTGAGAGAGTTGATTTTGAGGAGGATATATATGTCTTCATGACATGAGAGGTTAAACAGCTCAGAGGAAGAGAGAGCTCCCCACGCGCGCGCTGCCGCCGCCGTCCGGCCGGCTCACGGGCTTGGGCTTGGGTGGAGGACCTTTGGCCCGATAAGAACTATTATTTTTGGACCAAGTTAAGCTCAACGTTTTGCCAGTTTTTCGGGAAAAAACAGCATACAATTTTATTTAAAACGACAAGTAGTTTGTCTAAAAAATAAAAAACGTCATGCATGTTATCCTCTCAAAAATTTAAAATTAGTTACGGAAAATGGCTCGTCTTCTCTTCTTTAAAAACTCGTCTCCTCCTTCATTTTTCTTGAAGTTTTTACGCAAAAAAAAAAAAAAATCACCAGATCCCTCAACGTAAGTCTAGAGAGTGTTTCGTAGAGTTTATAGTTCGATAGGGCGATCACGAGTGAGGCGTGATTCGTCTGCCATGGTTGTATCCTGGGACTCTATATTCGTACAGTCCCGTCTCACTAACGGAGCGAATATTTTGAGTTAAGGAAAGAGATCATATCTCGACTCCATGTCTCTTTGCGAATACGATTTCTTATCGTTCT
This sequence comes from Brassica oleracea var. oleracea, assembly GCF_000695525.1. Lineage (NCBI taxonomy): Eukaryota > Viridiplantae > Streptophyta > Magnoliopsida > Brassicales > Brassicaceae > Brassica > Brassica oleracea. The sequence goes on along the minus strand of NC_027756.1, from coordinate 8,323,508 downwards.
TGTATTCGTCTTTTACATTCGTTTATTTCCTTAACATCGCTTTTATTCTATCGTTTATGTCAGTCCGGTTTTCCGGCTTCTACAGTAGCAACGAGACTACCTCTCTTTTTTTTTGGTTTATTTCATAAGTATTTGTTTTTTAATATGCAAATGGGAGAAAATAATAATAATTGAATTGTGGGCCGCCTAACCACAGTTCTGTAGTATTTGTGGGAACTGATGTTTTGGTGATCGTCAAATAGATGGCTAGAAACGAAGGCATCATCCAAAATATAAAGTTGATATACGGTTCTAACGAAAACCCCACCCCACCCCCACCACACCAAAGAATGAGAATATTCGGTTTTGGATTTTCCAATATTTTTTCGGGCCTCCTTATCACGAATGTAGGGACTCAGATCAAACAAGCTTTAGATATGTCATCTCTACGTGGAATAGTCATCTACAAACTGTGAAATTTGAAGTGTTATATCAATATGCTATCTATAGAGTTCGCCTAAAAAATACCTGTGGAATTAACCACAACTCCACAACAAAGAGATACGAAAGACAATATTTTCAAAGTGTGACATTTCACTACGTACTAACAGTAAAAAATTTACAGAAAATGTAACATATGGAAGTAGATTTTGTCATCTGAAAATGATTAAGAAGAGAGTTCTTTTTTTTACTAAATTTGACAATGATTAAAAAGAGTTCCAAGTGGTTTATTACAAGCCAACAAAAGATTGCATGAGACCAACAAAGGCTAGCAAGAAGGGCCTCATACTCAACCGGGATCTGAATGTATTGTCTCTTACTGCTTTTATGTTGTAAATAAGCCATGGTTGGTTCATAACAAGTCTTTGATTGTGGTTATGTACTTTTGTGGGTTTGGATGTAGAACTGTGAATACTTTCCATCATGATTGGTTTATTTATATGGTTTCAAAATCTAATAACGTAATGGTTTGAAATTTACAAACACATAGTAAGTACAACCACAAAAAAAGTGTTTAGAATCAAAGGTATATCAATAAAGTGTTTGAAGGTAGACACAAATGATTCACAACGAAAGAAAGATTTTATTTATTAAAAAAACTCAAAAATATTTCAAAAGACTCGAGAGACTTTCTAAGACTTAGACCACTCAATTCACTTGGCTGAGATTACAACACATTCCAAACCCCTTGTGTTTATAGTACAGAGCTTAAAAAATATTTTGTGGAATATTTCATATCTTACAATACACACCGCACATAGTTGTTTAATATTTTACCTAATATATGCCAGACTTAGTTATTTGACATATTATTAGTTGACATAGACACTACATGCTTAACGAGGAAATTTAACGAGGAAAAACAATCCTCGTAAATTTACGTCGATTTTACGAGGAACTTACGTGGAAAACTAAAGTCATCGTTATTTCCTCGTAACGTAACGACAAAAGTGTTTCGTCGTAAATTGGATGTAATTTGACGAGTATTTTACGAGGAAAAACTATTTCCTG
>NC_027756.1:8321286-8321469 GCF_000695525.1 Brassica oleracea var. oleracea | reverse complement strand
AACTGCATGATCTATTGGGGAGATGATGAGAAGCTAGAAGAATGTCGATTCTGCAAGAAGCCACGATTCAAGCCGCAAGGATGTGGACGTAATAGGGTACCGTACCAAAGGATGTGGTACCTACTAATTACAGACAGATTGAAAAGATTGTATCAATCAGAGCAGACTGCTGGAAAGATGAGA
>NC_027756.1:8320986-8321169 GCF_000695525.1 Brassica oleracea var. oleracea | reverse complement strand
TTTTGCTAGCAATATCCGGAATGTGTATCTCGGACTATGCACAGATGAATTTAGTCCGTTCAGAATGTCAGAGAGACAATATTAATTGTGGCCAGTCTTTCTTACACCATACAACCTGCCACCGGAGATGTGCATGCAACGGGAGTTGCTATTCTTGACCATATTAATACCTGGTCCGAACCA
>NC_027756.1:8318856-8319271 GCF_000695525.1 Brassica oleracea var. oleracea | reverse complement strand
AAGGATTTAAACATAACACTCGTTAATTCCACGTAAGCACAAATCATCGTTAAGGACTCGTAAGCCAACAAGGAAATAACGACGAAATATTAAAATAAAGAACGTGGGGCTCGTTAATTCCACGTAATCACAAATCGTCGTAAAAACCACGTATAAGAAATCGTCGTAAATTCCACGTAATCAGAAATCGTCGTAAATACCTCGTAAGCCAACGAGGAAATAACGACGAAATTTAAAAATAAAGATGGAGTTTGGAATATATGAAAATAAGGAATATGGAGTTTGGGGTTTGGGGTTTCAGGTTTGGGGTTTGGGTTTGGAATATGGGGTTTGGGGTTTGGGGTTTCGGGTTTGGGTTTGGGGTTTCGGGTTTTCGTTAATTCCACGTAAGCCAACGAGGAAATAACGACGAAAT
>NC_027756.1:8316046-8316198 GCF_000695525.1 Brassica oleracea var. oleracea | reverse complement strand
AACCTTACGAGAAAATGACGAGAAATAGTAAACGAGTATTTTACGAGAAAACAATAACGAGGAAAGATAAACGAGTATTTTACGAGGAAATCCTTTCGTGGTCGTTACGTGTATTTTGCGAGGAAACACTTTCAAGGTATTTACGTGTAGTT
>NC_027756.1:8310847-8316014 GCF_000695525.1 Brassica oleracea var. oleracea | reverse complement strand
GGAAATATAGCGACCTCCTTACGTGGAATATTGACGTGGTCTTTACGTATCTACTTCGTCTTTACGACGAAATATATTCCTCGCTAAGTTACGACGAATTAGCGAGGAAATATGTGTTACGACAGATGAGTAACGAGCAAACGTGGTTCCTCGCTAATTCGTCGTAATTCTTCTTTTACGACAAACTCACGAGGAAAACCGCCCTTGTTAAGATTATGTTTTCTTGTTGTGAGATAATGTGTATTATTATTATTTTGGATTACATGACTTGATGAGGGGATTGGCTTGGATTCACTACCTTGTGGACAACTAATAACACAAAACTATATTAACATCTTTCAGTACTCTCTGGTCATAATTGCCTCACAGAAGTAGGTAGAGAAAACTACTTAGACTCTGCAGTTTGCTTGCTTTATGATCATCACCGATCTGTAAGAAGCAAGAAAAACCATTATTTTATAAACCGAACAGGTGACACATTTCAAAGTCTCGAGAGGTAGCTTTAACGAAACATGAGAAGCACCGAGAGCCTCTTAGGGATGCTTTTGCAGCTCAACCTCTCACTAATTTCTTCTCAAGAAAACTCTTCCCAAATCCCAACAAATCATACGAAACGAAACCCGCTGAGTGAAAAAGAGTGTTTGTTTCATGATGAAACATTTCATGGTCAATATCTCAATCTGTGAAGAGAACAACGGATCTGATCCTCTTAGACTAGACCAGACAAAACCAAAACCTCTGCACAAAACAGAGTGTTTGATTTCCTAAATATGTTCTTTTTAGCGACTTTCAGATGAAACCGTGAGATTGTCGACGGAGTTTCGCCATGGAAGCAACAGCAAGAATCTTCAATACTTGCGCTCTCAATCGTCGTCTCCTTCTCACCAAGATCAATCCAAACCCATACTCCCTCTCTCTCAAATCCACAAACCACCTCTGTTTTCCCTCTCGCAATGCCGTTCTCCGAGAACCCTCAACCTCCTCCGCCGCTCGCATACGCTGCTGCTCTTCGCTCCCCTCGAATCCCAACCTCTTCAAATCTCTCCTCTCCCTCACGTCGAATCTCCACCTCCAGAACTCCGCCGCTCACGCTAACCCGCTCCGATCCGAACCCAGCGACGGCGTCGCCGTCTGGAACAGAGCTCCACGGACCGTGAACGGAGAGGGAAACGCGAATACGTTCGGGGAGAGCGGGAAAGAGACGACGGTGGTTCTCCTCGGGTGGTTGGGAGCGAGAGCGAAACACCTAAGGAGATACGTGGAGTGGTACAACTCCAGGGGAATCAACGCCGTTACTTTCACCGTCGACGTTAGGGATTTGCTCAGGCTTGATCTTGGACGGAGGCTTGAGCGGCGGATAGATGAGTTTGGGAACGAGTTGGTCAAGTGGGTGTCGGAGAAAGAAGAGGGCGGGAGAGAAAAGTGCTTGGTGTTCCACAGTTTCAGTAACACTGGTTGGCTTGTGTAGGTTTGATTATCAGTCTCATCTTCTCATTACTGATGAAAATGTTAAGAAAAATAAAAATAAAAGGTTGAAACTAGTGTTTGGTTACTAATGATGATAATTAAACAATTTTCATCTTCTCATTAATGATGATGATGATGAACTTAGTGTTTGTTTTTTTTTGGGTAAGAATGTGTTGAAACTAGCAAACACTTTTACTCACTAGTGTTATTCTTTTGGCAGCTATGGTACCTTGCTGGAGAGCTTTGTGGGCAGACAAGAGTTAGTAGAAAAGATTAAGGGTTGTATCATTGATTCAGGAGGAGCAGATCCTCTAGATACCAAGGTTTGAACTTTTAAATGTTTCTCCTTATGTTGAAACTTAGCAGTACTGCATTTTCATTGTTTCCGCATTGTCTTCTCGCATCCGTTATGACAGTATAGTTTTCATACACATCTAATCACTGGAGGGACATAGATTTAGCAATGAGTATGTTATTATTAAGATTCGACTATAGATTTCATGGTTTACTTGCAGATTTGGGCAGCTGGTTTTACTGCTGCTATACTGAAGAAACGTAGCTCCACCATAAACACTGAACCAAACAGTCCTGGAAAAGAAGATGAGCAAAAGAAAGAACCTCTAGGAATCGAAAGCATGATGCTATCATCTCTAGAGAAACTATTCCCCATTGTCTTAAACATCCCAGAGGTCAACATGTAAGCTTTATATGCACCCATCTGTTTCTTTTTTTGACTTGGTACTGGTTAGTCATTGGTCGTGAGTGTTGCAGGAGGCTAACGAGGATCACCCAGAGACTCTATGAGAACCACCCTCCATGCCCTCAGCTTTATCTTTACAGCTCTGGTGACAAAGTTGTTCCTTCGCATTCCGTAGAGATCCGGATCAAAGAACAGCAGAAGATTGGGAGAAAGGTACAGTCTTTCAATTTCAAGTCGTCTCCTCATGTTGATCACTACCGGAACTTTCCAGACTTGTACTCCTCGCAGCTTCACAACTTCTTGCAAGAGTGCTTCAAGCCAACAAAGCAGCAGCAGCAGCAAGCTCTCTGATTTGGAAACATAGATGTTTTTGTAGCCTGGTTCATTTCTTTTGTTCTGGCTGAATGATCGTGAAAGCTGCAGATACGGTGAAGCGTTACGAAATATACAAGTGATTTTGTTTTCTTCGGTCTAAAATTAAATGAAATTGGATCTATTTAATGTTGAACCGACCGGTTAGCTGTTTCTGTTTGACATTAACAGCTTTTTTGATGTAGCTAGGTTAGAATTGGTATAGCTTCTTTTTTTTTTTGTGTAAAAATTCTAGGTTATTGATCATCAAACCGAACAAATAACACGTCTCTTTTTAATTTATCAAATTGAATCCAATTCATAACAAAATTTGAACCGAAAACCAAAAATTTGGTTTGGTTTGTTCGGTTCATAAGTGATTGGATCGGCTATAAATGGTCTCGAACCGGGAAAAAATGAGATACGAACGAAATTTCAAAAGGTCTTCTTTCTCCGGCGGATTCGTCGTAATCGAAAATGGCAGCAGCAGAGGATTCAGAGGTCTCTACGGCGAATTCTTTCGGCGCTGTCGTTCTAGGCGGTACTTTTGATCGATTGCACGATGGGCATCGCACTTTCCTCAAGGTTAATTGTTTTTTTTCTCTCTCTCTCTCTCTGCGATTTCTGCGTATGTATGAGTTTTTTTGAGAATCGAATCGAAATTTATCGAATCAGGCGGCGGCGGAACTGGCCAGGGAACGATTAGTTGTTGGAGTATGTGATGGCCCTATGTTGACGAACAAGCAAGTAAGTCACACAGAGAGAAGCTAGTCTCTGTTTCACCCAGAGTGTTTCCGGTTAGATGTCTGCTCTATTTCTATCAATAAAGGAGTTAACTAGTGAACAAATTGGTGTGGTGAGCTCTTATGGCACACTCTGTTGTGTGTACAGTTCTCTGAGATGATACAACCAATTGAAGAAAGGATGCGTAATGTGGAGAACTATGTCAAGGTAATTGCACCCATACCATAGGATGAAATTTTCTCTCGTTAGCTACTTGAATAGTCTTCTTACTCCAATGTGAATTGTGAACTAACTAATGTGACAAAAGATATGAGTTAAAGAGTTACTCTTATTTACTTGTCTACATGGTCTTGTATGTAGTCTATCAAACCTGGGCTGGTTGTGCAAACCGAGCCCATTACTGATCCATATGGACCTTCTATTGTCGATGAAACTTTGGAAGCTATTGTAGTCAGGTTTAGCCTTGTGTCTATTAATCTCTTTTTTTTCACATGTTCCTTTCTGTTCACATCCGTGGCTTTAACTAATCATAACCTGCAGCAAAGAGACGTTACCTGGTGGTTTGTCAGTTAACAGAAAGAGAGCAGAGAGGGGTCTTTCTCAACTCAAGGTTCATCTTTCTTTATTCACCTAGCCTTAACCTTGTGGTGAATTTTGAAAGATTCAATCGTCAAACCCTTATCATTTTCTTCCTTGTAGATTGAGATTGTTGAAATAGTTTCTGATGGATCAAGTGGGGATAAGATAAGTTCGACTACTTTGAGGAAGTTAGAGGCTGAGACACAAAAGCAACATGCTGAACAAGAAGCATCATGAACTTGGAACATGTAAAGATCAACTTTGTTTGTAGCTTTTGAATATGTTTGTTTTTATATTGACTGAAAATGTTCAATGAAAAAGGTAAACGCTTTGTATACATTTGGCAGACACGGCAGCGTATTGAAAACAAAATTCTGAAAGCTTCCATAAACTTCTGATTCCAGTTCTGATTCCGATCGAACCACATCCTTACAATAATGTTATTGTGTTGTTGGTTTTATAGTATGATTGTTTGAGCGTTTAGTACTACATTTATAATTTCTTTGTGTATTGTGTGGGTATTGATCATGGCAAGATGATTCTTCATTCTGATTTGCATTGTTTCCAGTATATGTTCAATCCTGTTAAATGAAGATGTTGAAATGTTCATGTCCAAGTAAAGTATTAGTTAAAATTAATTTAAGTTTCTCTAAAAATATAGCCGGATGCCATAATATGTTATTACACTGTTATTTTTCAGGTATATGTTAAAAGATCATAATGAATCACGCTCTCTTTCAATGTGTCATTATCAATCTTTTTGAATCTAGGAATGAACTTCTGCTATATTAATCAAAACAGAAATTTTGGATGTTATACTGTTTAAAACTCACTTTTTTTTTTTAATTTATATTTACGTATAAACATCCTAATATGTAATTACAAAATGCTTATGCTTTTATTTTGTTGAGATTAGGTTAACTATCCCCTATATATTATTTGTGAAACATTACAACTTCTTTTTGTAATCACGTGTCATCACTAGGATGATTCTTAGAATTATTAGAGAAATATGTTGGTCCATCTAATTATATAATAAGCTTTTTATTAAACTAACCATAAATTTATTATTAATGTCATTTATTATTTCCTTAAATAAAGATTACGGAATTGCCTAATGTGGCTAAAGTATATATGACAATTAATGATTTTGAATAATAAAGATCTGATAAAAAAAATGTATCTTCTATCAAATTTGTTTAATTTTAAACTATTAAAATAATTTAAAAAAAATCACAATAACCATATTATAAAAATTTAGATTTTTCTGTATATGTTATATTTTGAATTTTAAAAAACGACTATAAATTACTAAAACTGTTAAAA
>NC_027756.1:8308354-8310623 GCF_000695525.1 Brassica oleracea var. oleracea | reverse complement strand
ATCATTTAAATTTAATTACATATTCTATCAAATTTTTTTAAAAAATTGTTTGGATTAATAAAATTGATTTATACGTTTGCACCAATTTAATTATATATGTAATAGTTACTGACTTTTAATTATTCAATATATATTTATTATTTCATAATATGTAAGAACATATAATACATAAAATAATTTATATATATAATGTTTATCCTGCGCAAGCCGCGGGTCTTAATCTAGTTAAACTATATAAGCCATTAGTGTGCTTGGGTGGAAGCATATATTCCCTCTGAAAACCTACACGATATCAACTTTGCGTAAAGTAATTATGGTACATGTTATCAAGATTACCTTGATATTTTTGTTTCCAACATATTCTTACATGCAATTGTTCCATTCAGTAAAAATGAAAACTTTAGTAATATCAAAATAATAATTTAATACGTTATATTACATATTTATTCAGTTCAACTACATATATGTTTATTATGAAAACAATTTAGATACGCATTCTCTTCTCTACACAAAATGACCACTTATACATCTTTATCAAATTTGGACGTTTCTCAAGAAAATTCTCAGTGTATTTATGTCAAGCTACTTAGAAAATATAAAATCAAATTATCATCTCTTGGGCTGTACAAGATGAAATTGATTTTTGTTGAAGTCAGGTGTTTAAAAAAAAAACACTAATCAAATCACTAACTTTCATTGATGTTATATGGGAAAAAACATAAAGACATCATAATCTTTATTATTATATAAGTTGATGTATAAAATTTTTATATTTATAAATATATTAGTTTATTTTTATTATGTGATATATACAATTTAATTTGATGATTATGTGAGTTATTAACCATTTCCATATTTAAATAATTTTGCTAAAAATGTGAATCTTTATAAAGGAATTTTACTTTGATAGTGCTATAAAAATTATTAATCATTATCATATTTTAAAATGTTTCTAAAATATGAAATATTTATAAAAGTTGTATATGTCAAAATTAGATTAATCTTGTTTATTTTTAAATTTATGTCATTTTTAATTTTTGAAAAGGAATATACTGATGCCACATAATCAAATTTGAAAAAGAAAATCAGTTTACAAATAATCTCTATAGGAGAAATTTTATATGTCACAACTAAATTGATATCATATTATATTTTTTCAAAGTAATTTCATCTTTTTATTTTTGAGAATGAATGTGGCAACAACACATAAAAAAAAATCGCTTCATAATTAATGTCTAGATGATGTGTACAAAACTAAAATTCTATACAATTACTATTTAATGAAATTTCAACTATTTCGAAAAGAAAAAAAAATTCCTATCAATTTTTATGATAACGACACCTCAATAGTTTTATTTTTGGACTTTTTAATATTATGTTAGGGATTTCCAGTAAATGATAGTAGAGAAATATAGAAAAATAAAATCTCACAGAAAGCGATAGAACATAAGAAGGTCCACTTTGGTTAAAAATATCTGCAACAGCAATGATGCCCACTCTTTGTGGTTCTCATCCTTCATCCTTCATCCTTCATCCTTTATCCTTCATCCTTTCGATCCTCTCAATTCTCTTAACTACTCTCATTCTTCAAAAACTACCTCTAGTTTTCCTTTTTGTTATGGATAATATCTTGTCACAGATCTTGTCAAAATCAGACAGTTCATATATGATCTAGATCATTGGTTGGAAAAATTGATATGAGAAAAGAACATGGACCCATTTGTTAGCTTGAAAGCTACTTTTAGAAACATATTATGATAATATCTAGGAAAATTTGTGTCAGCATCAGTAACACCATATATATCACTACAGTATATCGTAATAGATTTATAGTACGTTGATAAATTAAGTTGGAAATTATCAAGCACACAAATCTAAAGTCGATATTACACTACAAGAAAACAGCGGTATTCTGACAGACATTCCGACGGAAAATGAAATCCTCGGAATATCCCGAGAAATTTCCGAGGATATTCCGAGGAAACACAAAATTTGGTTTCTTCGGAATTTCCTCGGAATATACCGACGGAATTCCGAGGAAATATCAATCCGTCGGAATATTCTTATGGAATACCGAGGAGAAATGTATTCCTCGGAAAAAACCGATGAATTCCGAGGATATATTATAGCCGTTGGAGAGCCGTTGGGAGATTTTAAAAATTCCAAGGAAATTCCGACGAACTAGCCGTTGGCGTCGGAATTTCCTCGGTCTGTCGGCAGGATTTCAACTATAAATACAAGCACCCCTCTTTGTCTTCATTCACTCCAT
>NC_027756.1:8302092-8303557 GCF_000695525.1 Brassica oleracea var. oleracea | reverse complement strand
TCCTCGGAATATACCGAGGGACTCCTTCCTCGGAATATACCGAGGGACTCATTCCTCGGAATTTTCCGAAGGCTCCGTTCCTCGGAAATTCCCGATGAAAATTCCGAGAAACATTTCGTCGGAACTTCCGAGGTTTGGACCATCGGAAAGTCCATCGAAATATCCCGATGAAGTTCTCCCTCGGTATATTCCGAGGACCTTTCCGACGAACTGGTGGTCCTCGGAGTTTCCTCGGTAATTTCCGAGGGATTTCCGGGGAAAAATGAATTTCCGAGGAGTTATTTCCGAGAACTTGTTTCGTCGGTATGTCGTCGGAATAACGTTATTCTGATGACATACCGACGATTTTTTCCCTCGGTATGCCCCTGTTTTCTATTAGTGTGATGGTAAGCTATAATATTTGAGTATATAATTTGACTTTTGTAATCTATTTAAATGCATGAAGAATTAAGAAAGGTAATGAGAAAACTATATGGTGGTAAGCTATAATATGTAAGTATATAATTTGTCTATCTGTTGCTATTTTTTGTCACAATAGCATACATTACGTGGGTTTGAATTTGAATGGTGATAGAAATATAAACCACTAGAATAACAAAAAAAAAAGAAAAAAAAACATAAACCACTACACTACATGTCATGGTAATCCGTTATCATTTGTAAATCATTGTTTTAAAAATAGGTTTAGACGGCGACTAAACATTAGAATTTAAACGAAACAAATTTATAAAACAATTTGTTTAAAAATTGAATTACGCATTCAAAAAAGCAGTCTAGATGTCCACTTAAAGCAATAATCCTTTTAAAACGTCTAATTTGTTATAAATCAATTGGTGAATGTTCATAACCGGCACGGTCCATAACCGGCCTAAACCTTAGAGAGAGACGGTCCAAACCCTAGAGAAAGAGGCAGCGGCCGCGGCATGGAGAAAGAGGGAAAGTCGGCTAGAGACTTTCCATTCTTCTAGTTTTCCTATTTCATCTATGTTTATGATTTGTAATCTTTCCATTTATGTATTTTCATTTATCTCTCATGTAACCCTTATATAAAGGGATCTCTTATTCATTAATAAAACACAGTAATATTCAGACCTAAAACCTTCGTTTTACAACACGTTATCAGCACGATAGCCTCCAACACCCTGAGCCTAAAACCAAACCCCTAAAACCCTAAACAAAAAGAATCTACCTCGGAACTTCAAAGAGGTCGTTCTCCCAAACCGTGAGGACCCAGAAAACAATCAAAATATCAAATCGAAGCTCTTTTAGAATCTCATGTTAGGATGGTATTGAAATTGAAATTGAAATTGAAATTAAGTATGATTGTTCTTTGCTTGGCCGATTAGCTAGCTTGTGTTGAGTACATTGTATAAACTGATATAATGCATCTATGCTAGGATTGCAATTACACAACAAACTATATGCATTGATCCTGAATTGAATCATTAGCCGTGCGGCTTGGTTT
>NC_027756.1:8293367-8299688 GCF_000695525.1 Brassica oleracea var. oleracea | reverse complement strand
AATAAGGAACCTCGGAAAGAAAAGGTGCATAGAATACAGATCCGAGGTCAAAATAGAAACCATACCAGACATTGAGAAAAGGCTGTGCAGCTAAACATCTAAGGTACAAAACCATGTAGTTTGGGACGCCAAGCTACTAGGTAAAAGAGATTTGAATTCCTTGTGTTTACTTATACTAAACCAGCCTAAAGAAAGGTTAATTGATTGATACAAATTATTTATTAAATCTGTGTGGGTGTCTGGCTAGAGGCGTCCGGCCCTTCTTCTTTGATCATGGCTAGTGAAAAGAAAGATCAGCCATCGTGTTGTAGTCCATAAACACATGTGGCCGAGGTCCATGACCTAATATGCGTGATATGGTCCACGGCAAGAAAGGTCATGGGACGCCATCATATATTAAGATAGGACTGCAAAGACTAATGAATGTAGCATTGCCAAAGGCAAGAAGAGTCGATGGTCATGTATGAGGTCCATGAGTGTATTTGGCTGCAGAGCCATAGTTCAATGGGATCGTAAAACTCATCACAGCAATAATCATTGATCACATCTTAATCTTAGACACTCATGAGACAAGTTATAAACATGTATAGGCGAGATCTATGACTCAAAATGAATCGATCAGATTAGAGTGTGGTTGATATACATCCGTGTGGAAAAGATGCACCGGGACATAGACTTATGACTTGAGATTACAAGTTCATGGCACCATGCTCAGCATGTATATTGTCTGTAAGTCTGACCGACCAAATTAAGAGTAGTCGACAGCAAAGATTCACTTATTGACCATGCACACACGATGTCATAAGACATGAGAAAAGACCGGAGAGGTCAAAGTAATCCAGTTACGGTTTAGTAATAAACTTGGCCGATTTGTTTACTTCCTACCTGCACGTTCAGGAAGCTCACACATCAGATGCATAGGTTGAAGAACTTCCACTGAGGTTTACATCAGGGAGAGTAGTACGTGTTGTGCTCTTTTTCCTTCATCATGGTTTTGTCCCACTGGGTTCTCCTGATAAGGTTTTAATGAGACAACATTAAGCGTATTACAATCCCTGAATGGTTATGGCATCCAAGGGGGAGTGTTATAAATCAATTGGTGGATGTCCATAACCGGCCCAGTCCATAACCGACCCAAACCCTAGAGAGAGACGGTCCAAACCCTAGAGAGAGAGGCGGCGGCCGCGGCATGGGAAGATAGGGAAAGTCGGCTAGAGACTTTCCATTCTTCTAGTTTTCCTATTTCATCTATGTTTATGATTTGTAATCTTTCCATTTATGTATTTCCATTTATCTCTCATGTAACCCTTATATAAAGGGATCTCTTATTCATTAATAAAACACAATAATATTCAGACCTAAAACCTTCGTTTTACGACATAATTCTTATCCAGCGAATTTTTTAACAATGATACATCACAACATACTTAAGATATATTTTTGGAGCCTTATGGTAATCCGTGATATTTATTATTTGTAAAACTAATATCGTTTTAATATTTTTTTTTTGTTAAATAAAAAGTGTCATTTTAGAATTTCAATGCAAATTATACTTGTTTTCATCTTAATATAAATTGAAAACTGCATCATTCTTGTAAATTTTTTTATTTATCTCAAATACTATTGGTTAAATAAGTATACATAATTAAATTAAAAAATATGAGAGGGTATGTATCATTTTATACTATAAACTAAAAAAAATTAAATAATTAATAAAAACTAATAGCATTAATTAATATAGTTATACAAATGTATTTATATTTTGATATTTTAAAGATAGAAGTTAATTTTTTAAGAAAATAAATTTGATGAATAAATTTTACAGAATTAAAAGTAATAGTAAAATATATTTCAACACATTTTATATAAAATTAATTTATTTTCAAATATCATAAAATTTAATAAGTAAAAATATGTTTAATTAAAAAATATAATAAATTTGTCATGTTAGCAAGCGAGAAACCAAAAGCAACATGTCGGCATAATTTAAAAAGATTTATAAGTTGTCCCACATTATTCATTTTCTTATTCTTTACCCACAAACATACTTAATAACATACAAAAAAGTAATCAAAAGTTAATTGACTCATTTATAGAAGACCGAAAATGACTAAGAGATGTACTCATTCTAAAATTTGAAACAATCGGCTTTTAGTAAGTTTTAAAAAAATTTAGGTGAATTGAGAGTTTAATATGATTTTTTTGTTAAACCACTATAGAATCTCACCAAGATAAGATTTTTATTTGTTTAATTAAAAAACTCAATCAAACACTATAAAGTGATTAGAAGAATCATAAAATCCATAACTTAAAACAGTTTCAATAACTGTGGATTTTGGAATAATTGATTTAAGTAACAAATTTAAAAACATTGTATTTTAAAATTAAAATAAAAAGGTTAATAACATTAAATTTGTCATTTAATAATCTTAAACTCATAGGTGAGTTATAAATCTTTTCCATGATCTTATTTGTTTATGTTTTACCAATAGGAAAGTAGTTCTTCTATTTCAGTATCATTCGGCTGGAGTAGCTCAGTTGGTTAGAGCGTGTGGCTGTTAACCACAAGGTCAGAGGTTCGACCCCTCTCTCTAGCGTTTTTTACTTATTTTTCCTCTATGGACTTTTGAGTTAAACTGATTCCATTGTTAAGAGTAGAAAAGGAGAAATCAAGGGCTACGACATGTATGAGAAAGAGGGGTCCAACATGCCTTTTAGTTTCCATTCCTTTGAGTAGCACTGTAGCAGCCTAGCAGGAATTGATATACTATAAATTAAAAATGTTGGATTATAATAAAATTTATAAAGTTATTAATTTAGTTTATGATATTAAAAATGTAAATAGTTTTTATGTTTATATTTTTATTTAAAATAAAATTATATTATATTTAATGATTTTATATATCTACTAAATGTTATAGATTTTACCCTTTATTAAATTATTCAATGCTTTAATGTATTAGAGATATATACTTTAAAATATAAATTTATTTTACATATAATCCTAAAAATAAGATCCAAATACTTTAAATAAGGAAAAAAAGAAACTAATTTCATTTTAAGAAAATAGTAAAATATTTATAAATAGTATATACAATCATTAATTTGTTATTTAATAATGAGATTACATATTTGTATAAGGTTAAGTAAAATTATTATTTTATTATTTTATCAGATTCTATCATATTTTAAATTGGTCTAATTTGAAAACGAAATATTTTTCAATTTATTAAGCATTAAATGAGTTTCTATCGCATTAAAATTTTCATTAAATAAGTTTCTATCGCATTATAAATTTGTGTTTAGTTAAATTCCATTAATTTGACTATCTTAGAGTCAAACCATCCAACCCTAATACCATAAGTGTTATGGTTGCTGTGAAACGAGAGAATAAAATCTATGTTTTTGTATTATTCATAAACATAAGGAGTCCTTTATATATAGAGAATTACACCGTCATAGAATAATGAAAAGACTAAAGAAAGGAAATACAAATATGGAAAGAATACAAATCATAATCTAATAAGGAAAAGACAATATGTCGATTCTCTCTCTCTTTCTCTCTCCTCACGGTCGACTCTCTCTCTCTCTAGTATTGGGCCGATTATGAACCGGGCCGGTTATGGACATCCACAATATGATTTATAACACCTCCCCTTGGATGCAGAAAAAAGAGTACAACACGCATTACTCCCTCTGTTCTGAACAACTCGCAGCTGGCCTCATGAACAGCCAAGATCTCCGAATGGTTTGAAGATGTGGCCGCGATTGTCTGCTTCATGGAACGCCTTGATATGGCCGTTCCACCATGTGTGAAAACATAGCCTGTCTGTGATCGAGCATTATGTGGATCCGAAAGATAACATGCATCATCAAAATCAACTAAACCTTTTTTGTTTTGGTTAATATAAAATAAACTCAAGTCTTTCGTTCCTTGCAGATAACTAAGAACATATTTAATCCCGTTCCAGTGCCTTTGGGTTAGACAAGAGCTTAATCTAGATAATAGATTCACGACAAAACATATATCTGGTCGTGTGACTAGCCATATACATTAAAGATTCTATGGCACTGAGATATGGCACTTCGGGACTAAGGACATCTTTATCGTCCATCTTAGGATAGAATGGATCAGTGTTCAGGCCGAGGGACCTCACGACCATGGGGCTAGATAATGGGTGAGACTCAGCCATATTGAATCTCTTGAGTACCTTTTCTGTATATGCCATTTGATGCACAAGGATTCCATCTCTTATGTACTCAAGCTGTAATCCCAAAAAAAACTTTGTTTTTCCTAGATCTTTCATCTCGAATTCTTTCTTAAGATATTCAACTGTTTGAGAGATTTCTCCAGAGGTTCCTAGGATATTCAGATCAACAACATACACTGCTATGATCACAAAGCCCTGGCCGAATTTCTTTATGAAGATACAAGGGCTGATCGCATTATTCTTATATCCTTCTTTCACAAGATACTCATTTAGCCTATTGTACCACATTCGGCCTGATTGTTTCAATCCATAAAGTGACTTGTTCAACTTTATACAATGTTTTTCTCGAGAACTTGCTTTTTTTTCAGTTTAATACCCTCTGGTACTTTCATATATATAATCCTTTAACCGCAAGTCTATTTTTCTTCTTTTATGGCCAGACTTGTTAGGAATCTAAATGTTTGTTGTATCCACCACAGGGGAGTATGTCTCCTCATAATTGATTCCTGGTCTTTGTGGAATCCTTGTGCATATGGCTGTGCCTTATATCTTGCTATCTCGCCATGTATCATTTCTTTCACAAAGACTCTTTTTTTTGTCCAACTAGTTTCACATCTAGAGTTGTCCGAACTATGGGACCAAAACCTCTCTTTTCTTAATGAACTTAACTCCACGTCCCCTTTCCATTTGATCTAATCTGATTTGTTGGTGCACTCATGTATGGACGTGGGTTCATGATCCTCATTCAATCCATGATTTCAAGTGCTACATTGCATGCAAATATATCATCAATGTAGACATTCTTTTTGTTCCATTTTATTGAGATCTCATTATTATCAGGACCTTCAGTACCTTGAATCTTGGTGTCCCAAGAATCAGTATTACATACATCAGGGCCGGCCGCATCTAAGCATTCATGATCGGTCGCGATCGCTATTAGGGTTTTGGGATCGGCTGCACCTAAGTCCCGGGATTTAGGAACGGCCGCGATCGTGTCTAGAGTTTTAACAACCTCAGTTTCATTATCTGCACCTTTCTTAGTTTTCCGAGGGTTCTTATCTTTGGAACCTATTGGTCTACCACGTTTCAAACGTTGTCTAGACTCTGTAGAAACTTGATTGTATCCCTCTTGAACATCAATTCTTATTGTTGCATTAGCATCTGGTATATATGACTTAGTCACTCTTTTCGGTTTAGCAAAGGAATCTGACAATTGATTAGCTAGCTTTTGTAAATGTATAATCTTTTGGACTTCTAAATCACACTCTTGAGTCCGAGAATCTTGCCAAGATAAGGATGTTTGATTTCATGTAATTTCTTTTACCAGTTTACTGCTATCTCCCCCTAATGTTGGATGTTCGAATTCATCAAAGTGACAATCCGCATACATGGCCTTAAATAAATCACCCGTAGTTGGCTCAAGGTATTTTATAATCGTGGGAGAATCATATCCAACATATATCCCCATCCTCCTTTGAGGTCCCATATTTGTTCTCTGTGGTGGAGCAATTGGTACATAGACGGCACAGCTAAATGTCTAAAGGTGAGATATGTCTGGCTCATGACCCGTAAACAATTGTGATGGAGAATATTTATGTTCACTAGACGGTCTGATACGAATCAGTTCGGCCGCGTGCAAGACTGCGTGTCCCCAAGCTGTGGCCGGAAGCTTAGACCTCATAAGCAATGGTCTAGCTATTAGCTGAATTCGTTTTATGAATGATTCGGCCAAGCCGTCCTGTATATGTACATGTGCCACGGAGTGTTCCACACTTACCCCCATGGACACATACAGTAATCATTAAACGCTAAGGTCAGCATTGGTCTCTATCATTCTGACCTTAGCATAGTAAAAGGCCAGTAGAGAGCGCATGTATAGACTCTAGGACTATCTTATAGCCTTGGCCGATCTATATGATCTGAAGGAACTCTTTGTTTCCTTCGCCCTTAGTCTCAATATGAAAGCCATTAATTCGAATGTCTTTAAAGCTCAATAGGCTTCTCTTAGAGCTGGGTGAATACAATGCATCATATATCTCTAGATGCGTACCCTTAGGCAACAAGATGTTAGCCTGGCCGTAGCCCTCTATGAGACTGGCTATACCCGGAA
>NC_027756.1:8285289-8291894 GCF_000695525.1 Brassica oleracea var. oleracea | reverse complement strand
CATTGAGGTTTTGAGATTCAAAACCATTAAGGTTTCGATTTTAATTGTCAAACAATCAATCTCGATTAGGGTTTGGGGTATCGAACTCATGATTATGAGCTTCGATTTACTCATTGGGGTTTTGATCTATTACCATATGCTTTTGATTTCAACATTAGATCATACTATTAGGGTTTGTAGTTTTTATGGTTTTGATTCTTATCAAACAATCAAATTCGATTATAAGTTCTCTTTAAGGGATCGAATTACCTTAACCTCAAGTAGGGTTGAATGGACCACCAAAGAGATGAACCGCGAGCTGGAACTGATCGGAACGCGAGCTGATGTTGTCGCGAGCTGTCTGATTGCTGAGATCGGGAACGCGAGCTGTCCAACGTGATGATCGGGTCGCGAGCTGTCTGAGATCGTCTTGTTTGCGAGCTGAGGTTGAACAAGCCGAGATCGTCTGAGCTAGGATCAGGAACGCCTTGAGCTGAAGCTGATCGGGAACAGATTGCAAACAAGGATCGGGATGTAAGGTTTCGCGATCGGGATTAGGATGGTTCGCCGGTAAGGATGTTCGCCGGTATGGATGTTCGCCGATTAGGGTTAGGGTTTTAGGCGGTTTGTTTTAGCTTAGGGATTTCGATTCTATCGTGCTGATAACGTGTTGTGAAACTAGAGAATAGAATCTATGTTTTTGTATTATTCATAAACATAAAGAGCCATTTATATATAGGGAATTACACAGATTAAAGAAAGGAAATACAAATATGGAAAGAGTACAAATCATAATCTAATAAGGAAAATGTAAGATGCTGATTCTCTCTCTCTCTCCTCACGGTCGACTCTCTCTCTCTCTAGCATTGGGCCGATTATGAACCGGGCCGGTTATGGACATCCACGATTTATAACAAATGTCTCTTTTTTTTTTTGAAAAGAGCTTTGTGTTAAGGTCTCTTTCATCGTTCATTTTCCTAATAAGCTCCTCTTATCTACTTGAAATGGCAAAAGAAAAGAAAAAACATAGACACACACACAAGAAGGGATAAAGAACCTCCAAATATAAAAACATGCCCACATGGTGTTGGGTATGTCACTTAGACCCACACCTTCTCCTCTCACCTTCTTTGTTCCCAACCTTTACGTTAATCAATTTATGTCCCAATCTTCCTAAGATACCGAATCTGCCTTAGTCATAGTCAAGTGTCTAAACACTGGACCAGATTTATCCACCACTACTAACTCTAAATCCGTTTAAATGTCACATTCATTAAGATAATGACATGGTATAGTTTGACTCTCATCTTATATTTTTGCTCCTTCAGTTAAAACGTCTAAACATGTTTTGCTACAAGCCTAGAAGAATGAGTTAGTCTAGTGTGTAAAATTATTTGGTTATAGAAAATGTAGAGATTTTAGAAGTCACATGTATGTTCGATTCACATTAGAAAAGATCTACTCTCCAAAAGAAAATTAAATTACATGGTTTATGCCTCATTCTAGAACTTACGGGTCCATGGTATATAACTTTCTTAATATCAATATATATATATATATGGACCTATATACATGTATAAGTTTGCGATTTTATTGTGTCAGATCTATATAAAAAGTTATCTGTCATTGCTCAATGTTTCTGACTTTATGTAGTGTGTGTATGCATTAAAAATTGTTGTACCGTTCTGAGTTTGTAAGGGAGTATTATGTCTAGAGGTAAGTTGAGGTAACCAATAATAAGTAAATGAAATTAATATACAAAGGAAGGTAGGAAACATAAGAAGTAGGGGACTGTGTGTGTGGGTCAATGATGCTTTCTATTTAAAGCTAAGAAGAATGATTTCAATGTATTAGTTTTTTTTCTCAATGTATTAGTTTCTCCCACTTCTTTCATCTTTTCTTATCAACCTACCCAAAAAAGTTGCATAAACCTTAATCTGATACTTCTTCATACACTTATAGAAAATTCTCTTTTGCTTTAACCAACACACAACAAGAAAAAAAAATCAGAGCCTTTTTCCCCATTCTACATTCTGTTTGTACTTTTTGTCTCACTTTTAAAATTATACACATTAATACAAGTTGAGAGATTTCTGTAGAGAACAACATGTTGGAAGGTCTTGTCTCTCCAGAAAACTTGTCCTTAAGCTACGCGGACATGTCTGTACCTGAAAGGCTTAAGTGGCTGCAACAGCATCAACAACAAGAAGTTTTGTCTCTGAGCAGTAATGATTCACCCGACCTTCTTCAGATACTACAATTCCATGGAAGCAACAATGATGAGTTGTTGCAGAGTACCTTCAGTCATTTTCAAATGGTTGGATCTGGTTTTGGAACAAACTATAACATGGGTTTTGGTCATTCACATGAAGCTATGGATGGCTGCATTTCAAGAACAAGTAGTTGCCAGATACATCCACCGGATACAATGGGGGTTATGTTGAAGAACAGTGAAGAAAACAGAGCTATTTCCTTGAAAAACAAGAGAAAATCAGAGGTTTGTTTGATCATAGTTTTGTCTGAAAGTATGTTTTCATGGGTTTTTATTTTTCTAATATAATTATGTCTCAGGTCAAGACAAGGGAAGAGGAAAAGACAGAGAAGAAGATCAAAGTAGAGGCTGAGACAGAGTCAAACATAAGTAACAAGGAAGCATCTTCAGACACTTCAAAGGAGACATCAAAGGGAGCTTCACAGATCCAGAAATTGGATTATATCCACGTGAGAGCTCGTCGAGGGGAAGCCACAGACAGACACAGTTTAGCAGAAAGGGTAATAAAAGTGTTTCAAAAAAGTTTCTTGTGCTCCAAGGTAGAGACAATTCTAGGGTTTAAAATAGATTTGCTTTTCCAGGCAAGAAGAGAAAAGATAAGCAAGAAGATGAAATATCTGCAAGATCTTGTCCCTGGATGCAACACAGTCACTGGAAAAGCTGGTGTGCTTGATGAGATCATCAATTATGTTCAGTCTCTACAGAGACAAGTTGAGGTAAGTAGCGAAACCAAGATTATTTGTTTCATCATTAACCAAAGTTACAAGTCTATATTTTAAAGTGACAAACTCTTGTAGTTCTTGTCGATGAAACTTGCTGTCATAAACCCAGAACTCGAGCTTGGTGTGGAAGATTTATCTGTAAAGCAGGTGAAATTACTCTCTCTAAGACCCTCAAGATCTTGTTCAAGAACTTATCATAATAACTTTTTTTCCATTTCACTATGAAATTTCAGTTTCAGGCGGCTTACTTTACAAATTTTCCAGTGGTAATTGCTTCAAAACCATCAGTAATGGTTGATGTACCATTGTTTCTACTAGACCAGCAAGGATCTCCAAATCTATCAGTGTCAAACCCAAACCAAACATCTATTGACGCTGTAAGAATTTATCAGTCTGAAAACTTCTCTGTTTATTCTAAGTTCTTGTTACTTGTCGGGGAAGTAACTTGTCTCTTATATCTCTTTGCTTCAGCCATCTGAAAGCTGGGAAACTCAGTCACAGAGTCTCTTTGCTTCAGTACTAAGATAAGATCTATTGAAGCAACGAACTTGACATCACCAAAATCAGAACAATATATTTCCACTAGGCACTATATATGCTGATCAAAGTGACAATTTCGCGAAGAACACAAATTCAGCTTCTGCATTGTCCTTTGATCCCTTTTCTGTTATTTAAACCAAAGAAAATGAGATATCAAATTTAATGGTCTTGTAACCACTACTCTTTGTATAAATTTTGTTTTAATTTGTAAAATAATATATAGAGAGAAAGAGAGTAAATAAATACTAAGTTTTAAAAGTTTTTATAGGGGGGTGATATGTGTCATGTCTGAAAGAAAAAAACAAGTCTACAATTCCTTGTTGGATTTATTAATAGCTATAATGATTTGATTTTTAAATAAAAAAATGTTAGTTGGTATTAAATACTTTGGAATTTTGATTTACAGTTTTATGTTATAAAAATAATTATATATGTGTTTTTAGTTTTATTCATTTTTTCATATATGACCCGGACTCGTGGTTGAACAGGTAAACTGGTGAGCCGTATATTATCCGTTTTAAATTTAATAAAAATCCTTAGTTAAAAACTTGATAAACCCTAATAAAAATCTAAAAATCCGCCATTAATATATGACTCGACGCTGATTGACCCATTAAAAGACCCAAAAAATCTGACAGATATAAAAGGGAATTTTGCCAAATATGACTCACAACTTGATTTTAACCACAAACATATACTCAAACTTGAATCAAATGCAAAATTAACCTAAAAAGCTTGTGAAATTACAGCCAGCCCCTTGTGACCAAACAAAAAAACAGAAGCCATTTTTACGAATATAGCCCCCAGTAAGTCGTCTGAGTCGTCTAAGATGCTAGAAGTCTTCTAGACGACTTCTATTAGATTAATCAAGTAAGTCGTCTGGTGTAGTTGATATTAAAAATAATTTATAATTTTTTTAAAAATTATTTTGTAAAATAAAAAATTAAAATCATGTAATTATAAACAGTTTTAAGTAATGTAAATTAAGATATAATAAAAATGAATAGTTTTCAGCATAGATGAGTGAAAGTAGTTAATCATGATATTCTTTGGTTTTAGGGTCTGACAACATATGTTGTAGTATTGTATGTATTCTTAAGGTTAGATTTTGGAAAGCTTGAATGTTTTTTTGAAAAATTAAATTTTTACCTATAAGTGTTTATTTTTGTGTATAGTAAACATTTTTATGAAGTCTTTAATTAGTTAATTAAGTTTAGGGGTTATGTTTAGGGTCTAGACGACTAATTTGCAAGTCGTCTGGTGAATGATTAAAAACAGATGACTTACATGTAAGTCGTCCAAATATTCCCGCCTAAAATTTTTTAAAAAATTTATTTTCCCGCTTAAATAATTTAAACCAGACGACTTACAAGTAAGTCATCAGTGAAGTCTTCTATTTTAGTTTCCCGCTAAAAATATTTTAATTTCCTACTAAAAATATTAAAGTCTTTTGGGCGACTTACATATTAAAGTCTTTTGGGCGACTTACAAGTAAGTCGTCTAAGAAGTCGTCTGAATCAAAAATATTTAACATAATTAGGTTTTTTGTCTCCCTATATAAAGAAAATTTTACACATTCTCTCTCCTCCTTTCAAAAGGCTGCAACAAAAATGTAATGTTCATCATTTTAAAACTCTTCAACATCTCTCTAATCTCTTAGAACTTACAAACACTAAGCTTTATATCAATTTATTGTTTTGTCTCTTGTTTTTTCAGGTTTTTCATCACATGATTCTCATCTTTCACTCATTTAAAGGTAGATCTATCAATTTTAGATATGTATTTTTGTGTGTTCTATAAAGGTAGATTTATCTAATCTTCCACTCATTTTCTCTGTTTTTAAGCCATTTGAACGTTTTTGGATATACAGGTTTTTCAGATCTGGATTTTGATATGCAGGTTTTTCAGATCTGGAAAACTTCTGGGACGACTTACCTGTTAGTCGTCTAAAATATAATACGCTAGACGACTTCCAGGAAGTCGTCTGGACTTCCTGGAAGTCTTCTGACGAAGTCTCATTTTCATAACAGATCTGAGCATTTTGGTAAGTTTTTATGTCTGATTTTTCTTCATTTGGTAACTTCTTGTTGTACAAAGTTCTTACTTTTTTCCCAAACTAAAACTCTCCAGACCCACTCTAATCTCTTTGACTTGAAAACACCAAACTTTATATGATTTTTTCAGTTTTGTCTCATGTATTTCTCACGAATTTATCTTGTTTTTTCAGGTTTTTCATCACATGATTCTCATCTTTCACTCATTTAAAGGTAGATCTATCAATTTTAGATATGTAATTTTGTGTGTTATATAAAGGTAGATTTACCTAATCTTCCACTCATTTTCTCTGTTTTTTAACCATTTGAACGTTTTTGATATGTTGGTTTTTCAGATCTGGATTTGATATGCAAATTTTTCAGATTTGGAAGACTTTTGGGACGACTTACCTGTTAGTCGTCTAAAATATAATGCGTTAGACGACTTCCAGGAAGTCTTCAGACGAAGTCTTCTTCCATATCAAGTGGAGTCCAAGATTGTCTTTGTAGAGGAATGATCTATAATAGTTTTGTTTGTGGTCTGTTTTGTGATTTGCATGTCTACTCTTTTAGTTGTGAATTTTTTGTAAAATCAGTAATAATGTTTCCCAAGATGTAATACATGTGCTAACAATGTGCTAACAATGTGTTTACACATTTACAAATCAATGAAATAATAGACTTCAATAGCCTTTTTCTTATCTTTGGATCTCCCATATGCAATAATAAACTCCAATGGCTTTCTTCTCATCTTAATAAACAAGAGTGTTGGTAGCTTCATATTGATACAACATTTTAAGAAGCATTTTAACCCTTCTTCCAACTCATAACAATAATCATCATTAGTGTTTATAACAATAATACTTAAGAGATGGAAATAAACAATAGTAACTAGTCAAAGCATATCATGTTTTTTATAAGTTTTTGTTGAAAAACTTAGTCAAATTTAGTAAAACTAAAGGAAAAAATATATTTTGAAAATATGAGTTTTACATATCTTGAAGTTACTTAATACTCTTAAAAATACAAGTTATTCAAAAACTAGCGTAGAAGACTTCC
>NC_027756.1:8271868-8285246 GCF_000695525.1 Brassica oleracea var. oleracea | reverse complement strand
ACATGAATGTTGGTAACCTCATAAATATCACGAATTAAGTTATAAATCTCATTCAGTAGCTAAAATATTGATTAATAGACATGAAGTAACAAGAAAATGTTGAAAATTCGTTATAGTTTTAGAGAAAATGAAAGTTTATTAAACATTGACGCAGACGGCAGACTTCAAGGAAGTCGTCCATTTAGGTTAGTTTTGCAATTGATTTTTAACCTAGACGACTTACATGGAAGTCGTCCATCTTTGTTTGTTAAAAAAAAATTCGAGACGACTTCCATGTAAGTCGTTTAGAGAAAACGGGTTAGTTTTGCATTTGACCGGATTATGTCAGAAATTTGACTTAAGTCATCCAATAGAAAATTAAAAAAATCAATATTTTGTTATACCTAGACGACTTCCATGGAAGGCGTCTCATGTTAGGTTTGCAATTGAAAAATAAAACAAAAAAAAATATTTTTTTTCTAGACGACTTACAAGGATATCGTCCGTCCGACGACTTACATGGAAGTCATCCAAGATAAGCAAGATAAGACGGACAGATCTAGGAAAAAACTGATTTTATAGTTTCAACCAGTGATATAACTTGTTTATCACACATAAGTCTTCTCCAAGCATCCAGAATCTCAAACAAAAGTGATCCACCAAAGAATCGTAAGCTTCAATGGCTCTATGAACCATACAAATTTTAGAATCAAAATCTTTGATTTTTTTGGATGAATATGGAGAGAAAAAGAAAGAGATGTTGTTTTTAGTTCATAAGAATTGAGAATGAAAGAGTGTAAATCGATTTTTAGGTGCATTAAGAGCTTCAAATTGGTTGTTTGTGGTGGTTGGTGTATTGATGGCAATGGCAATATTGTGAATACTTGAGGAAAATGAGGGTAATAGAGTAAAATATGCATTTTCGAAAAAGAAGAAAAAAAAAGTGATGGCATTTTCGTAAATAATTTGAACTTTGGGGGTGAAAGAGGCAAGTCAAAGTTTCAAAAAAAACATGGGTTAGTTTTGTGTTTTACTTTAAGTTTTGAGTCATATTTGCAAAAACCCCAACATAAAATCTATATAATGTAACATACAAAGTTGCGTTAACATGTGTGAAGAAAAAACATCAATATTATTAAAACTAATATAGTACAGTGAAACATATATCACCGTCGACCAATATGAAAGTCTTTAAATAACATACAAACGTTTTATTAACATATATGAAGGCATTAATATTATTTGAAAATATAGTATAAACCACTAGGTCGACTAATCATATAATCAATCAATATAAATACTATAAAGTGACATAGAAAAGTTTTATTAATGTATTTCTATACTAGGTGGTTGTCCGCGAATTCACAGATATAAATATTGTATGAAAATATATATTATGTATACAATGTCATAAATTTCGAATAATAATTAAAAAACATTAAAAATATAATTTTAACTTCAAATAATTTCAAAATCAATCGTAAAGTTTTTATAAATTTGATGTAAAAATAAAAGATGAATATTTATTAATAATAAATGCTTGTAGAATTATATATGTAATTATCACATTAACTTTACCAACACATATTATGCATCTTCTTCGGCATCTTTTCATTTTTTCATTATCATTTCATTCATTTTACTAAATTTTTGCTAATGTTTTCTAATTTTTACATATTATTGCCAAATATTTATTTCTCTCTAAATATTAATACAAAACATGCAATCAATAAACAAAAAATGCATCTTAGAATTCTTTTCAATCATAACATTACTTTATTCACTATATTATTTGACTTAAATACAAAATGTTTTTTAATCAAATTTCTCACATGTTCCATTAAATATAATTCGCTCAATCTTCAAAGTCTAAATATTTATGAAGCATATATGGACATTATAAAAAATTAATAATTATTATAGATACAACTATATTTTATATGAACATGAAATCATTATATCGATCACTATATAAATTGTTTTTTTCATTATTTTATATAGTATATAAATATAAAAAGAATTGATCAAACATTTTTGCACTTTCTATAACTTTGAAAATTGGCTACCATTAATTATCATTTGTAATATCATTTAGGTTATCTGGTAAGTGATAATAATTAGTTTTAGACTTACCTTTGATTTTAGATCTAATTAAATTATTAAAAATAATAAAACGTTCCATTCGTTATATTATTTAGTTTATAAATATAAAAAATAATTGGTCAAATGTTATTATTCTTTATATAAATTCAACAATTAGTTTCATAAAGCATTATTTGTTGTATAATTTAAATTATTTGGCAAGTGATATTAATTGGTTCTAGATTTATTTTTATTTTAAATCTAAACTAAAATAAATAAAATTAAAATCCGACCAAGTAAATCATAATAAAA
Organism: Brassica oleracea var. oleracea; assembly: GCF_000695525.1. Classification (NCBI taxonomy): domain Eukaryota; kingdom Viridiplantae; phylum Streptophyta; class Magnoliopsida; order Brassicales; family Brassicaceae; genus Brassica; species Brassica oleracea. Next base: position 8,282,873 of record NC_027756.1, on the reverse strand, counting down.
ATCACTTAAATAACTTCTCTTTTAATATATAGGAGAATTGTTTTTTTATAAAATGTTTTATAAACGCATATAAATAATTTAAAATATTTTTGTAAGCCATGATAGATAATTTTATAATTTTGTTTTAATTTTAAATGACTTATAAGACATATATGGACATTATAATACATTAATAATATTATAATTCTTTATATACAAATATAATAGTTTATATAAAAATATGAAATCATTATATTGATTTCTGTAAATTGTGTTATACTAATTATTTTATGAAGTATATAAATATAAAAAGGTATTAATCAAACATTCTTACCGTTTCTATAATTTTGACAATTAGTTACCATAAATTATTATTTGTAATATCATTTAGACTATTTGGTAACCGATATTAATTAGTTCTAAACTTACTTTTTATATTAGATCTAATTAAAATAATAAAAAAATTGAATATCTTTCAATCAATCAAATTATAACAATTTTTCTTAAACTATCTATATGATTGACATCTAAACAAAAATAAATCAAGTGACTTCTCATTTAATATATATATATATATATATATATATATAAAATATATATATATATATATATATATAAGAGGATAACTACATACATCATAAATTAGGGTGTATTAAAGTCTTACCATAACAAATGTTTATTTTAAAAATGATATTGTTAATAATAAATTCATTTAATCACTTACCATAAATAATAATAATTTCATTTAATCCCTTACCATAAATGATAAGGTGGGATTGTATGGTGATTTTGTTATAGATATAAATGTATTAGACTATAGAATAATGTAATTGGCATATTAATTATATTGTATAGTTTTTAAAAAATATTTCTTTTATAACTAAGTTGGTCCAATTTTGTGCTTCTGTTTTAATAGTATTGATTCATTGGACCAATTTTTCCAGTAGATAATATATAAATAAGAATAAAAGAAAACAATCAAACCAGAGATTATTGAACACCAGATAAGTACTTCTCTTAAATAGTGAGATTTTGCATTAATTTTTAACAATATAGTCAAAATATATATAATTAAAAGTTCAAAGTAGAATACCAAACAAACCAAAAGTCACTTTGACCACCATCAATTCACCCTTATTCTAACAAAATACATTTATGATATGTGTGTGTATATGTGTGTAGACATCGTTGTATAAATTGGCATATCTTATTTAAAAAAATACATATCATCCCTAACAAAAAAAACATTGATTAACTAAATGATGAATCGTTTCTCGTGCTTTTTGTTTATCATCGCATTGTCTATTGAATTGGGTAACGCCAAACTGTTTGCGAAAAACCACATATACTTAAATAACTCTCTTAATCCAGGAAACGATCTCCAAATCTTTTGTAAATGGAATGGTGATCAGATTGGCACCTTTTTCCTAAAACCAGGAGAAACTGATGATTATAGCTTTCATGATAAATTTATTCCTAAGAATAAAATTGATTGTACATTTCTCCAGGCAAGTGGACCTTCTGTAATGATTAGGGCATTTGAAGGTGGTAGTGGCGCATTTGATCATGGTAAAAAGAACTACTGGTATGCTAGAGAAGATGGGATTTACTTCACGCATGGTCAAGAAGTGCCTAAGTTAGAGTATACATGGACCTAATATGTTTACATAATTCTGTTACAGAAAAAAATATATGTTTCCATAATAAAAATTATTTGTTACTCATATGAAATGTAATTTACTTTTCTTTATTTTAAGCGCAGTTGCATATCTTATATTATTGGAATCGATACCAATGGAATAAAAATTTGCAATCGAATATATAATGTAACTATTGGTGGACTGAAAATGTTTTTTTGTTAAAAACAAGAATTCCCCTAACGATTTACAATAATTCAAATATTACACTGAGAATAGTTTACGATTGGGCCTAAACACGGACCCAAATTTACAGCTGAGCCCATCGTAGATTCGATTACTTTCTATCTAAGGAGGAAATGTCAAATGTCACACGACCAAGAAATAGAAAAAGACCATTTAAACCCTAGCCACCGTGGGGGGGTTTATGCTCGTCTCGCCGGAGCTAAACCAGAATCGAATTCAATGGCTGCTTCTAGATTATGTTCTGCGGCGGCGATTGCTGCTGCTTTCACTTCAGCGTCCATGTCTCCGAACCGAGCCTACGCTGACTCGCAATTTCGCTTTCCCTTCTTCTCTTCTTCTTCGTCCACGCCGTCGGAATCTCAAACCGATCAGCCTTCACCGGAGACTGATGAACGTAAAGGATCTGGTTTCGATCCTGAGTCATTGGAAAGAGGCGCTAAAGCTCTTAGAGAAATTAACAAGTCTCCTCATTCAAAACAGGTGATGATGAATTTGTTATCTGGACGTGTGTTGGGACGTTTGCCTAATTTTTTTTTTTTTGTGTCCACCAGGTGTTTGATCTAATGCGAAAGCAGGAGAAGACTCGTTTGGCTGAACTAGCGGCTGATAAGTCGCATAATGAAGCTGTTCAAGCTCACAAGGACATTGTGAGTAACCTGCTCCTCCTTTCCTTGATGGAACACTACGTTTCTCTGACTTCATTGTGTCTGCTCTCATGGCTTTCGTTTCACTTCTAAGTTTCATCTAGGATGCTAGAATCCTCCGTCTCTTGGCTCCTTGCTTCAAATTTTTGCTGCAGTATCTAAATTTCTTGAAATGTACAAATTTTAAGCCGGAAACTGTGTGTTTACAAGGCTCATTACGCTCCAAGGCGAAGAAACTTTTGCCTTTTCTGTATATTTGTTTACTCTTTCAAAGTTTTGTTGCACATTGGTTGCAGTATCTAAGTTTCTTACAGTGTATATAAACATTTTTAAGCCGGAAAGTGACAGATATGATTGTTTTATGGGGATGTGATCGGGCAGGAAAGACAGCAGAAATTGGCTGAGGATCAGAGAAATCTACTGCAGCAGCAGGCACAAGCAAAAGCTCAGAACCTTCGATACGAAGATGAGTTGGCGAGGAAGCGACTGCAGGTAAAATCAAGTAAACATCGAACATATGTTTAATTGTTGAAAGGATCTTACTTTATAATTGTTGAAAGGATCTTACTTCACTGAGAAAGTGTTCGACTTGAAACTTTTGCAGACGGATCATGAAGCTCAGAGACGGCACAATGTTGAGTTGGTTAAGATGCAAGAAGAGTCTTCTACCCGGAAAGAGCAGGCAAGAATCGCCACGGAAGAACAGATTCAAGCGCAGCAGCGCCAGACTGAGAAAGAGAGAGCTGAACTCGAGCGAGAAACGATTCGCGTCAAAGCCATGGCTGAGGCTGAAGGCCGAGCTCACGAAGCCAAACTTACCGAGGAGCAGAATCGAAGAATGCTTCTGGATAGGATCAATGGTGAAAGGGAGAAATGGCTTGCAGCAATCAACACTACGTTCAGTCACATTGAAGGTAGGGAACTCATAAGCATTGTTCCTGAGATATATCCACTTCTTGTTATGCGTAGATTGTTCTGAAAGAAGTAACGTTCTGAGTAATATTTTTTTAGAAGATAATAACGTTTCTTTCTTGAAACATGACAGGGGGAGTCAAGGCTCTATTAACTGACCGAAATAAGCTGATTATGACTGTTGGAGGAGCTACAGCATTAGCGGCCGGGGTCTACACAACGCGGTATGCATCTCCTAACTACATATAGCTGTGATTTAAGATGCGTATTGTAGATTTCTTATATGGTTATTTTATGAATACAGAGAGGGTGCTAGAGTTACATGGGGTTACATTAATCGGATACTTGGACAGCCATCACTTATCCGAGAATCCTCCATGGGTAGGTTTCCGTGGGCAGGCTCAGTGTCTCAGTATAAGAACAAAATCTCCAAGTTCGGAAAAGCTGCATCTGCAAAAGGAGAAAACCCCCTTGATAATGTAGTTCTCCATCCTTCTCTAAAGAAGAGAATCGAGCATCTTGCTAGAGCTACAGCGAATACTAAGTCTCATCAAGCGCCATTCCGCAACATGATGTTTTACGGTCCTCCAGGTACCGGTAAAACTATGGTGGCCAGAGAGATTGCTCGGAAGTCGGTGAGCTATTTGTTTCCTCTTCCTTGGTCTTATATTCTTGATCCTCACCTAGTAACACCTGTTTGATTATTTTCTGCTGCAGGGTCTTGATTATGCTATGATGACAGGAGGAGATGTTGCTCCACTGGGTGCACAGGCTGTTACTAAAATCCATGAGATATTTGATTGGGCTAAGAAATCAAACAAAGGCTTACTGCTTTTCATCGATGAAGCTGATGCTTTCCTATGCGAGTAAGATGCTCTCACTTCATTTTGAAAGCCTGTCCATTTTTATATGTAATAGTTTTATCAAATTCTTGATCGTTTTATTGCAGACGTAACAGCACGTATATGAGCGAGGCTCAGCGCAGCGCTCTGAACGCGTTGCTCTTTCGAACCGGTGATCAGTCACGGGACATAGTTCTGGTCCTGGCCACAAACAGACCAGGGGATCTCGACAGTGCGGTCACCGACAGGATCGACGAAGTCATCGAGTTTCCGCTCCCTGGTGAAGATGAGCGCTTCAAGCTCATTAAACTCTATCTCAACAAGTACCTAACTGGTGAAGACAAGAAAGATACAAACACGAAGTGGAGCCATTTTTTCAAGAAGCAGTCACAGAAGATAACCGTTGAAGGAGACTTAACGGAGCAAGTGATCAGAGTGGCTGCGAGAAAGACGGAAGGGTTCTCTGGTCGTGAGATCGCAAAGCTTGTCGCTGGTGTTCAAGCTGCGGTGTACGGACGACCAGACTGCGTCTTGGATTCACAGCTTTTTGAAGAGATTGTGGATTATAAAATTCAAGAACACCACCAGAGAGCCAGACTTGCGACCGAAGGTGACCAATCGTTTCTGTACGGTTAGTCACTGTTTCTGTATGGAAAGTTGGAAACCATAGTTTTGATTTTAATAAAATAATTGAAACAGCTACATCGTTGCGAGAGCGGTTCAAATTCGGTTGAGGTTGAATTGGTCATATTTTTCAGTTTTAGTCTAATCAAACCGCTTTAGACAGCCCTGTCACATAAGATACGTGGCGATTATGCAGAGACACTTCCTCAACAAAACTGTATGTTTGGTCGCCACGTGACCTATTACACCACGTGTTGAACAGTTACTGCTTCTCAAAAAGATCTCTGGTCTCTTCTTTTCAAACTCTCTCTGTTAACTTGATAACTTCCGAGGACATTGAAACTAGAATCTAAACGTTAAAAGACAACAAAAGTTTTTGTCAAAGCAAATTTGAAGAAATTTTGATCCGTAAACGAAACTTTTGTCAAAGATAAGATGGACAGAAGAACGGGCTTTGGCACTGCTGGGACTTACTTAGCAGAAGAGAAAACGCCGGCGAGACGGAGACTGCTCAAGACGCTAAAGACAAGACCGCTTCATCATTCATGGGCTGGTTGGGTCTGCGACAAAATTATCACGTTAGTAATTTCTGAAACCCACTTCTCGCCCAAATCAGTCGTTGACGCTCCCACCCACCCATCCATCCATCCATCCATCCCATCACGTTGACATATATATATATATATATATATATATATATATTATTTTTTGTAACTTATCACGTTGATATTCTCACTACAGATTCTCAATGTTATCTCATTTTGTTATGTGAAGTTGGTAATGTATCATGTTTAGATTTGGTCACTACATTGGAGAATAAGCACGACTGCACGAATGTGGTTGTAGTTATAGTATATGAATTTAGAGGTAACGAGTTAAAACTATTGGATTTGGTAGCAAAAAAAAAAGGAACCAGAAAATGTGGCCGGGACAGTAAATTGAGTTTAAGAATTGAAACAAGTATTATACGAAACGAAAAGGTATTTTTAACTCTTTCAGTGAAGAAGAAAAAAAAAACTCTTTCAGTGAATAAGCATTTATATAAAGATCAATAAACATAAATCGTTATAATAGAAATAATATATTATAAATTATATTCTAATTAGGATGTTGATGTATATCAAATATTTTCTAGATCTTCATAATGACATATTGAATTTTGACTGTTGGATTTATGACAATCTTGTAGATCTTTCAATACCGTCCAACATGAAAAAAAAACTACGCTTACAACACCTGCAATTAATACGTCAACGACTGTCTTATGACAATGCAGGTTACGCTAAGGATTTTGCCTATGACAAAGCTGGTGATGCTAAAGACATGGCCTAGGAGAAAGCGAAAATGTAAAGGATTTCCCAATGATAAGGTGGGCAATCCAAAGGACATTGCCCTATGATAAGGCGGATTACGCAAAGGATTTTGCTCATGATAAAGCAGGCAACGCAAAGGACATGGCTAGTGATGCAAAAGGCATGGCCTATGATAAGGCGGGCAATGCGAAGGAAATGGCATATGAAAAAGCCAGGCATTTGCAAATGACATGACCGATGATAAGGTGGGTAATGCGAAGGACATGACTTGCAAGAAAGTGGGAAATGCCAAGGACATTGCATACGATCAAGAAAGCCGGAAATGTGAAGTTCATGGCCTATGAGAAGGCCGGTGAGGCCAAAGACTTTGCTTACAAAAAAGCAAGCAATGCAAAGGACATAGCTTACGAAAAAAGGCTCAAAATGCAAAATACGGGTTACGGGTATGACAAGACTGAGGCGATGTGATCAGAATGGTGACGAAGAAGAACAGTGGAGCCGATGAAGGAGCCAAAGAGGGCCAATGACATGGCAGCTGATAAAGGTGAACGTACAATGAAGTAGAGAAAGCAACATAAGCAATGGATGGATCAGTTGAGTATACTGAAGACAAATACACCCAAAACCAAAGATGGAGCGTCCAAAATATTCAAAGAAACCAAGGACATAAGGTCAAGCGATCGTCAAAATACACATATGAATCCGTAACGGAAAAGGCTTCTCATGTTGCGGTAAAAATCAGAAATCATTATACTGAGCTCTAAAATCAATTTATTATAACAATTGAGTACATATAAAATGTCTCTTACATGTCTTTCTTCTTGGCTGCTTGCTTATTGTTGTGCATCCAAACTTTAAACACTTGTCTTTTCACATTAATCTCACGACAAAACCGGTTCACTTCTTCATCTTCCGTCTTGTTCATTCTCCAACCAATCTTCTCAGCAAACTCGAACATTCTCTCCTTCTGTTCCTGGTTAAACTTTGTCCTAAACCGCTTCTTCGGATGGTACTGAAACTGATCCACTCCGTTACCACTTAAAGCTTGATGAAACCTGTTGAGATCCTCCGTCGATGACTCCGCCGGATCTCTTCCTCCTCCGCCGCCACCACCACCACCACCAAAGCTCATCATGATCGGAGACACGTGGCGGTTAACGAGAGGTCTCTGCGAATGACCAAAGCTATTGAACTTGACAACGAACATGCCGTCGATTTCTTTTCTGTGGAAGCTCCGGTGACAATCACATGCGGCGCAAAGAAGTGACTCCGCCGTGCCTTCTTCGCCTGATGACATAAACTCGCCGCAACCGTCGACTACATGTCCGCCGGAGCTCGCCGCGTGGTTCCTTTGGCATTCTCTATAGCTCACTCTCCTTGTCGGAGAAGTTGTTTGAGGCCGAGCGTATGACCTTGGAGCTGGAGCTATAGAAGTAGGGTTGATATCCAGATCCGGATCCGGATCCGACCCGTTTCTTTTGGTGGTGGGTTTCTCTTTGTCGGCGGTTTGGGAGTAAGTGTACGGAGGCCGACGATGATCTTGAATGTTTTGGTTAGGTGATGATTGTCGTCTTCGTCTTTCCATCTCTATTTTATCATCTTTCTTCTCTCTAACCTCCATCTACTTGATCTTGAGCTTCTGAAATGGAACCCTAATCTTGTTTAACCTTTTCTTAAACAAAGATTAAAACCTTTTTTAACCTCTCTCTCTCTCCAAAGCCCTAGCTATTTGATTAAAGAAATAATCATAACTTTAGCTTCTCATAAGCTTTTTCTTTTTTTTGATCAACAGCTAATCATAAGCTATATAGCATAAAGATGATGATAAATATCTTGTTCAAAGTCCAAACCTTTTTAAAATTTTGACTTTGACTTCATCTTTATTTATTTTTCTACTCTTTGTGATACCCCACCAACACCTACTAGACTAATCTCAAGTCTACAAGGAATTAAACTAAAGGAGAAGTTGATCTAACCCCATTTAAGAAGCGATTAAACCCTGCAAGAAAAAAGAGGGAAAAGAGGAGAGAAATAGAGGCTCGGAAGACACTATTGGTATCGGTTATTGTGGAAGGATAAGAGGAGAGAGAGAGAGAATTTGAAATTGTGTTTCCTATTGCCCATCAATTTCCAAGAGAGAAAGAAAATCTAATGAAGAAATGGGAAAGGAAGTGGGTTTGGTCTGTGCCAATAATAACACAGTCCACTAACAAACAAGAGATGTGGACATGTAGCAGACAATGCCACGTTGTTTCTCTATCATACAGTGTCCGCACATTGGTCGCAATAGTGATAAAACCTTATTCTTTTAATTAATTAGAATATCTGCAAGTTTAACGATTACTATAGTTGATGCAATTAGTGACTTATGGTAAAATAACCGCCAGAGGTAAAGTTTTTTTTTTTTTTTTTTTTTTTTTTTGAACTGAAAAAGAATGGTATCTTTGTCACAACATGGTCAAGTAGCATTTTCCACGTATGTCTGAGTTCCAACGTGACGACTTTGCTTACGTAATATTAGTATGGTTATAGAAGATAAGCTTGTTAGGATTTTGTCTCACATAGGTAAAGTTCGTATGATTAAGTTCTTATGATCAGTGTTGGCCAAATATTGCATCCATAATGTTCTTTTATGAACTAAAATAAAAGCACGTCGTTTCTGAGATCTAGAATGTTATAAAGATAACAATAAAGTAAATAAGTCTTTGTGAACTGGTTCTTTAAAGAGAAATTTTCACCGCAGCAAGAACTTAATAAATGCTTTTTTGAAGCAATGATGAAAAAAAAAACAAATTTGCAACGTTTTTTTTTTTGTCGCAATTGTCTTTTAGTTTTTTTTTTTTTTTTTTTTTTTGAGGAATTAAGAAGAAGAAAACACGAAAAGAGGAAAAATGCGTTTTTACGTAAATATTGGTACTATCTTTCCCTCCTCATTTTGGTAAAGATATATATATATATTCTATTTTTCAAAAAAATAAATCAGCACATGCAAAATTCCTTTTTCATTTGTTTGGTGAAAAAGTAAAAACACAATTTGGAGTGAATAATATATAGAGTGGGATTGGTAGTTAATATATAAGAACTGGGAATAATAATAATAGAATAAATATGTGAAATTAAGTGAAAAGAAAATATATGATTGATATATTGAGAGTGCTTTAAAAAAAAAGATTTTGAGAGTAAAATTCAATAAGAATATAGGTGAAAGGGGATGAAAAGAAAAAAAAGTGGAATAAATGTTGTTATTTTGATGAATTCTATAGTACAAAAAATGTATCTGTTTTGTTTCGATAGTAACTAGAAAAATACGAAAGAGTAAAATTTTTATTTACTTTGTAAAATTTTAGTGGAACTTAGATTAACACAAGATTTGGAGTATCAATTCCAGTATATATATATTTTTAAAAAGAGTTAGATCCGTTGAAAAATATTTTTTCTCTTCACATATCAAGAAGAAAACACAACTAATTTTACTCCATTAAAATAGTGACTACCGGAAAGAATGATTAAAAATATTTCAACTTAATTAATTTAGGTCTTAAACGGTAACTGCAGTATTGACGAAAGTCGGACAGTATTTGTATATTTTGTCACCAATCAACCAAAACTAGTAATGTGCTGTGCGTTATTGATTTTATTATATAATGTTGAAAAGTAAAAACACACGTCAATTTTACAAAGGTAAAATGTAAAAGCGAACCAATTCGTATGTAATAGTAAAATCAATCACACATATTTCATATGTTTTGAACTTTTGTGTGCGGTTTTGTAGATTTTGTAACTATATTTATATTAAAATTTAAATATATTTTCATATTATGAAAGTAAGAAGTAATTTAAGTTTTTGTTTAGCAACATAGATAGCAGTTAAAAAAGTAGTGTTGTTTTGCCTTAAAATTTTTTTTTTTTTTTCTAACTTACTACTATCCATGTTTCCAAACAACATTATTTTTTTAACTGCTATCTATGTTGCCAAACAAAAACTTAAATTACTTCTTACTTTCATAAGATAGATTTAACTTTTAATATAAACTAGATGATAATCCGCGTCCTGCGCGGAGTGATTTTTTTTTAAATACGTTGTATTTATATATTATAAATAGTATATTTTGCTATCAATAACTTTTTTTTACATTTGAATCTTGGGAGTGGGCACTCGGGTACCATTTGGTTCGGTTCGATTTGGCTCGGTTCAGTTTGTTCCGATCTTTGCGAGTTCGATTTAATTCGAATATTTGCGGGTTTGGTTTGAGTTTGGATTCAGATAACTCATTTAATTTTAAAAACAAAATAAAATTTATATATACTTTAAATTTCTCAAAATCTAAAAATAAAAATAATATATAACATATAAATTTGAATAATGTATGCCAAAATACTTAAACTTAAAATAAAATTTGGTTTACCTTTAATATTTGGATAAGAAATAAATAGATAGTTTAAGTAATTTTGGTATTTTGAGTATTGATGATGATTCGTATTGATTTTGGGTATGCAATCACTTTTAGGCCAAAATACATTCTTCTATGTACGTGGTCCCTTTAGTTAAGGAAAACAATGGACTGAACTAAAGAAAATCTTACCATTTCAGATTTTTAATCGACACTTCCAAATTATTTATTGTCGGTATTGTGACGAAGAGAAAGGGGGTAAGGGTTACGAAAGAAATTTTGTTGTGCAATCCATATTCTTGCTAGGTGATTTCAATAGCTTCAAAATAAATCTCTGTTGTATCGACCGAGATTTAGTAATTTATAGACGTTTTAAAAAATTCAAAATATAACATATAAGAAAAAATCTAATTTTTT
>NC_027756.1:8265188-8271539 GCF_000695525.1 Brassica oleracea var. oleracea | reverse complement strand
CATATTTTGGCACTTTTGAAATTATATTATTGAAGTTTATATAATAACATATTGTGTTCATAATGACATGTATCTCTAAGTCTAATACATAATCAATCAACTTAGAGCCAAGTAACATATATACAAAATGAGGTGTAAAAAGAGTTATCATATATTCATATCTAATCTATTATAGAAGCAAAGAGGAACCAAACATATACATGTTCGGTGTCTGATTATATGATGTTGATAAGAGAAAGTTATAAATCAACTTAGAGCAAAGTTTAATCTATAGTAAAAGAGGTCCAAGTGAGAGTTATTAAATTGCTAATATAATTGTATATACAGTATACAATCGGTATAGTTTAATAGAATAGATAGAACATAATTCAATAGAACATAATTCATTTGGTTTGTTATAATATAGTAGATTGTTGGTTTAATTTAAGTTATCTGGTTTTAATTTTATTGTATAATTAATTGTAACTAACAGGATATGGTCCATAAATTATGTAACACACTAACAAACTTGAAACAGTCCAAAACTTAAATGACAACTTCAATGGTAGATAAATTTAGGACTCTATTTTAATAGAGTAGATATAGTTACAAAATCTACAAAACCGCACACAAAAGTTCAAAACATATGAAATATGTGTGATTGATTTTACTATTACATACGAATTGGTTCGCTTTTACATTTTACCTTTGTAAAATTGACGTGTGTTTTTACTTTTCAACATTATATAATAAAATCAATAACGATTAAAAAATTAGAAATCCATTACATTATATTAAAAAGTAATAAGTTTATGTTACTTGATATAATATATGTGATTATTTATATGCTTATGATATTAAAAAAATTAGAAGTCCATTACATTATATTAAAAAAATAATGAGTTTATGTTACTTGATATACATATTCAAATCAAAATAATAATTTAAAATTGATGTATATCAAAAATTCATTCAAAAATATACATATATTCAAAATTTGATTTTTACTAACATATTTTCCAATAACCATTATAAAAATATTTTCAATATATATAAGAAAAATGAAATACAAAGCCCAATTTCAAACACCAACTTAAATTATGGTTTGTATATTTCACATTGAAATTTAAAAATATAATATATGTGATTATTTATATGATTGTACGTGTAAAATATTATTAATTATAAGAAAATTTATTTGATGGTACGTATAAAATACGATTAGTTATATGATAACACATATTTTTTAACCTATGATGATAAATATATGATATATAATAGTGCTTAGGGGTGGGCGTTAGGGTTCTTTTTCGGGTCTGTTTGGGATTTCGTGTTCGGTTCAGATCTTTGAGGATTCGGTTCGGATTTGGATAACCAATTTAAATTGGTTTGGTTTAAATATTTGGATAGAGAATTAATAATTATTTAAGCATTTTTGGAGTTTTGAGTATACTTTAACTATTTTTGATATTTACGTTTGATTATTTGTATATATTTTCAAGTATTTAAACGAACTTAAAAGTATAATATATATTATGGATGTTTTTATATATATTAAATCTAAAAATAATTAATATATATAAGTACATAAATCTATTTTGGATACCCAAAATACTTCGGTTCGGATCGGATTAGGTTTCAGTTCTTCAAATACCAAAATTTTGAATAATTCGGATATTTAATTAATTTTGGTTCGGATTTGGTATTACTTATTCGGATTGGGATCGGTTCGATTCTTCGAATTCGAGTTTTTTTTCCAACTCTAAATAGTGACATAAAAACAAATAGCATCATATTTTTTGAAAAATATATTCGCGCGGACGCGCGAATCAAAATATAGTACTTTATTATTTGATATGCTTTAGTTACTTAAAATGTTAAATAATATTTATTTGATGTTTTTATCCAAAAAAATATATACTTAATATTTGTCTAACAAAACCGAATTTTTTTTTTATCAATTAAACTTTATTTTACATCGTTTATTCTAATAAACTGTATTTGTTTTATATAACACATGAACCGCAAATACACCCTATGACAACATTTTTTACATCGTTTTTATTATTAAAATCGTGATTACCATTCAGATCCTTAATGTAAATTGAAAGGAGAGTAATTATGTTTTTCTTTAAAACATATATCGCCATTTGTGACATACACTCCGAACCAATATATACATTCAGTGGCGGAGCCAGCTCCACCTCTCACTAGGGTCAATTGCATAATTTTCTTATGTGACATGGGTCAAATACTTAAATCTGCAACATTTTCAGTTTTTTTTTCTCAAAATGCAAAGAAATTTTTTCTTTTGATAAAATTCCATGTGGGTCATATGACCACCCTCACATTAAAGCAGCTCCGCCACTAGATACATTGTTTTATGGTTTCGTATTTGAGAATGAAGCTCCTAGGGGTCATAAAACTTTGCTACACTGAGTCACAGAAAAAACTTGGAAGAGACGAATCTCTATAAGTGAGAAGCCAAATATTTTAAAATCAACCAAGTACGAGTGGTTTAGTCAGGGCCGTGCCTGACATTTGGCAGGCTAGAAGCGAGAAATTTTTTTTTGACCCAAAACTGTACTACCCATCACTTGAACCTAGGGCGCCCATCGAGGGAAACCCATAAATAGCTTCTTTAACCATCTCTGCTACCTAATCTTAATGAAAATTGGCCCCAAAAATTAGTTTATACTGTTGGGTCCTCAAGCAAATGTTTGATGTCGTATCCAAGCCCGGCTCTGGGCTAGTAGAAATTTTTTAGGGTTTGATGTGTATCTACATTAGTCCTAGGTTTGATTTCATCTGAGAACTAAATTATCATTATTTGGCCAGTTTGGAATTTTGGGATTCGGTCCAAATGGTAACATGGTGGATCGTAATGATGATCGGTTCACTTTCAGATATTAGTCAGAAGGTATTTTAACTCGGATCCGACATTGTGGTAGCCAGTCCGCTCTGTAGCACTAAATGCATTCTTCTCGAGACCGACCGGATCAGCCGATAAAGTTTATGATTTATCAAAAATAATAATTTAAAATCGAGACGAAAAAGATATCGAATATTGAGTTAACAACAAAATATTTTTAGTCAATGCTGATTTCTCCAAAATGGAACCAAAAGGATTAGTGGATCTTGACGGAGAAACAAAAGAAGATTGTATTGCTGGATAATAATAATATATGATTAATATAGTATTAAATGATTATAATCAGTTGAATTGTCATTCTAGATACATGTAACTATATAAATGCTCATGTGGGACATGTCCCATCCCATATGCTCTTCTTAGCGGCCACACGTTGGGGAAATCTAAACAATTTTGTTTTGAAAATATACAAAAGAAATAATATTCAATTTGACAAAAAATACTAATATTCAAAAGCTTGAGAGGGAAGAAGAAAATAGTATTATTGCGTAGTATCATTTTGCAATGAAATTTAAACTGGATTAAGGTGGTTCATAAAGTAATAACTAAAATCATAAATTGATTAAACAGTTGAGGGTTTACGAGAAGATGAAAAGACATTTCCGGATAATCTATGTTTGAATACAAAACTGGAGAATCTAGATTTTTAATATAATATCACAACATTCGCATTTAAAGCAGAATGTCATATGCTTTTTTTGTAACACGATTTATATTATAAAGAGATCCAAAGGTTTGATGTCAAAAAAAAAAAAAAAGAGATCCAAAGGTTAAGAGGTTACAACCGATGTTCAACGGTAAAACGACTATAACCAAAATATTCGACGGTACGGTGAACAAAAGAAAATAATAAATCATAAAATATAGATGTTAACATGAGAAGTTTGCTCAAAGCAAAGAAACCCAAAGATTGTCCTCATTTGTATTGTTGCAGCGGAAGCTCTAAAGAGCTTGTCATAGTCGAAAATGACGCTGATATATCCAAACGATGAGGTTTAGAAGAGGGCATAATTGTCCGAAGAGGATCTTGATTTGGCTAAACAGTTCAATAGACGAGTAAGATCAGCTCTAACATCGATGAGGATTTCCGGAGAGACTAGGTGAATCTCTAAAGCAACAAGAAGCAAACTGTTTGGTGAGGATGGTGAGGCGGTTGAGGCTAATACAACAACATATGATGAAAGTTCCATTAAATTTTCTTGGTCACAGAGAGTTGAGTCAAGAACTCTGGTTCTAGAGAACTCGTCGGCCATGACATAAAATTACACTTCCCCAAAGACAAAGATACTTGTCGTGACAGTTCAAAACTCAATAAACATGAAATGCATCAATGGAGAAGGTGATATCACAAGGAACACCCCATTAGCGGGACGGTAAGGTGAACCAGAGATACGCAAATGGAAAAGTACTAGATGAATTTTGAGGTATAGTACCTTCTTGTCCTTGAGAAGCATAAGCTGGCAAGACACACCAATAACAGAAATCGATGCCATCCTACAGTCTCTGAAGTAATGCAGTTAATGGGTAATGTTGGTGTTGTATAGAGATGGCGGCGTTGGATTATTGACCACAGAAGGAGGATGTTGACGGTGAAAAATCTGTAGTGGTCGTTTAGAAGGGATGCGCCACTAACGAGGAGATGTATGTTGCCAAAGTAGAGGAGCCAGTGAGCAGAGGAGAAGGAAACAACTTCCTGGGAGTCCTCGATAACCAGATCTTGAGGAGCATAACAAAGAATGTACATGGGTAAGAGTTGAACATCGACAAAACAAGTCAGTCATGATACTTTGACAATTAGAAGTCAGTCCTCAAGACTTTGATTTGTTGTGTACTGGAAAGAGACTAGCTTGGCATCAATACTTTCTTCAACCCAATAACTCACTTCTACATCCATATCTTGTACATCTATAGACAAAGCCCTTGAGACTAGGTTTAGAGATGAAGTTTGGTGTTCAAACTGAGTGTTCTTTGTCGATAGTGTTTGGAGATGAAGATCAAAGACATCATAACTCACAATGCATTTACATATTTCGCAGAAAGGTTCATATTTTTTCTTGTCAAGCGGAAATAAAATATGATTCGAATAATTAAACTAGCAAAAATGAATTAACATAGACGCTAATCACCATGTGTAAGCTTATCCATCATTTTGTTATGCACCATTGGTATATGTTGGATCGTAAAACTGAAAAAAAAACTAGTTAGATTGTTCAAATTCATCTACATGTGCAGTGAAAACTGGTCAGTTGCAAATACTACTTATAAAATATGAAAAGACTCTAACAAACTATACAAAGTCGACCAAGCTATTGAATCAAACTCTTATCTCAAACTCAAAATCTTATTGATAATCACACAATGCTTTAGAAAATATCTCAAAAACTAAAGCCTCACATACTCTTAGGTTTTGCTACATATTAGCACCCTTTATATATATCTCTCAATTTCCTAAACTCATTAGGAAAATATATATTTAATGGAAAGCTCCCAAATAAACTAACTTCCTTTTCCTAAGCTCATTATGAAAGGATTGCTTGACTCTCAAGCTAATTCAAGTTTGAATCAACATTCTCCCCCTCAAACTTAAAAGCCTCTTTTGACACATGTTGAATTCCAATCAACTCTCTCATCTCTTTAAACTTTATTCTTCCCAGTGCTTTAGTAAGTATATCCGCCTTTTGCTTAACTCCAGCAACATGTTCCACGCTTACAAAACCCTTTTCGACACATTCACGTATAAAGTGAAACCGTGTGTGAATGTGTTTACTACGGCCATGAAACACTGGATTCTTGGACAACGCTATTGCTGATTTGTTATCGATGCGCAGCACCACCTTATCACTCAACTGTCCATACACTTCACCGAGCAAATCCTTCAACCATATCGCTTGCTTGGAGGCTTACGTTGCAGTCATAAACTCGGCTTCACACGAGGATAAGGCAACGATTTCTTGCTTTTGAGAGCACCATGTGATAGGATTCCCGCCAAGGTAGAATATATGTCCCATGGTGCTCTTGCCGTCATCCGGATCAACGTTGTAACTGCTATCACTATATCCGATCAAACCTTCTCGCCCTTCAGCTATGAACTTGAGACCGCATGATAAAGTTCCTTTTAGATAACGTAGCACTTGTTTTAACGCCGCTTTATGAGATTCCTTTGGGTTGTGCATGTACCTACTTAGTATGCCAACACTACATGCAAGATCAGGCCTTGTGTGAATCAGATAACGTAAGCAGCCAATGTTTCTCCGATAATCTACCTCATCAACGCTAACTTCTTCTTCTGCCTTGCATAGCTTTACACCAGTGTCCATAGGTATGTGTACCGCATTACAATCCTTAAGACCGGCTTCCTCGACGATCCTAGCGGCATACTTCTCTTGAATTAGCACTATGCATCCTTCTCTTTGTGTGACTTTTATCCCAAGTTAATAACA
>NC_027756.1:8260339-8264880 GCF_000695525.1 Brassica oleracea var. oleracea | reverse complement strand
ACGTCTAGATGATGCAACTCCCATCCTCGAGAAGCCGCTATCCCAATGATCAGATGCACGGTCTCTATCCGAGCAACTGGAGCGAAAACTTCATCAAAATCAATCCCATGACTCTGTATGTAACCTTTGGCAACAAGTCTTGCTTTGTACTTGTTAATGCTTCCATCGAAGTTTCGCTTCACTTTGAAGATCCACTTCAATCCAATCGCTTTGCAGTTGTGTGGAAGATCAACTAAGGTCGACGTCTCGTTCTTTACTATGGATCTTATCTCGTCTTCGCAAGCATCTCTCCATACCTTAAGCTCCTTTGCCTCCTCGTAGTTCCAAGGTTCTTCATTCACCAACATCAGAAGGTGCTCATACTCAAGTTCACACAACGTCTCGTACATCTCATCTTCTTCTACTAATAGCTCATAGTCTTCGAGGTAGCTTGGCATCTTGGTCACGCGTGAAGAACGTCTCAGTTCTATCACCTCTTCTTCGTGCTTCTCATGATCGAGAGTCGTATCACTTTCTTCAATCTTGACATCAATTCCCGTCTTATCTCCCGAGGTCTCTTGATCGCTCATACTTTTGAAACCAAAGTCTATCATGTCAGACTCATCTTTGCCATTCTCAGACGTTTCTAGCCACCTTCCCTTTTGTGTCTCATCGAACACTACGTCTTTACTAACCACAATACTTTTAGTCATCAGATTAACCAAACGATAAGCCTTTGTTCCGGGCTCAGTTCCAAGGTGGACCAGAGCTCTAGATCGATCATCTAGCTTCCTCAAGTGTGCCGAGTCAATCTTTACATAGCCAACACATCCGAACACCCTTATGTGTTCAACGTTTGGTTTCTTTCCCTTGAAGCTCTCGTATGGTGTTTGCAGTAGCAGGGTCCTTGTTGCTAACCTGTTGATGAGATAGGTTGCATGTCTCACTGCTTCTCCCCACATGAAGTTCAGAACATCCATATGTTTTAGAATACTCCGTGTCATCTCCATCAACGTTCTGTTTCTTCTTTCCACAACACCGTTTTGTTGTGGTGAATATGGTGCCGTTAAGTGTCGTTTTATTCCTGAGGTCTCGCAATAGAGGTTGAATTCTGTCGAGGTGAACTCTCCCTCCTCTATCTGTACGCAGTGTTTTGATCTTTGTTCCCTTCTCTTGCTCAACCAGAGCTTTAAATTTTTTAAATTTTGCAAAAGCTTCACTCTTTTGTTTCATTAGAATAGTCCACATATATCTTGAATAATCGTTGATCAAGACAAACATCTATCTGTTACCACCTGCTGTAGGTGGTGATATAGGACCACATAAGTCTCCATGTACTAGCTCCAAGACCTCAGTTGCACGGTATAAACTCTCCTTTGGAAAAGATTTTCGTATTTGCTTCCCACACAAGCAAGCTTCACATGTCTCCTTCTCGATACCGAAACGCGGTATTCCTATCACTAAGAGCTTATCAACCATGAGTTTCAAGTTGCTTAGACCTACATGTCCTAAGCGAGAGTGCCACTTCGATGATTCTCGGTGTAGTAGTTGAAGACACTTAGTGCTTTCTACCTCTATAACCACTTTGTATAGACGGTTTGGTGATCGTTTTGCTTTCACCAGAAAATTCTTATCACGATCATAAAGGTAAAGATGATCTCCTTTCATATTTATCTCACATCCCGACTCAGTAGCCTGTCCAAGACTTAAGATGTTGCTTCGGAGGTCAGGAATATAGTAGACATCAGAAAGTAGTTTCTTCTCACTTCTTGATGTCAAAAAGAGGATTGATCCTTTTCCTTTTATATCTATTCGAGAATCGTCTCCAAATCTCACCTTTCCGGTTATGATATCATCAATCTTAGAGAAATATTCGAGGTTCCCGGTCATGTGGTTGCTAGCTCCATTGTCTAAGTACCACAGGTTGTCTCCGACTGTAGTAAACAGTTGCTTTGGCAGAACATTCTTCGCGTTGAGGTACACGACCTCATTAACCATCAACTCATCCGCTTCATGTGTGGTTTCTCCTTCACTTTCTTGTACTTCTTGGAGCTTAAGTAACCGATCAGGACAATTCTGCGTAAAGTGTCCCATCTTGTCACACCTGAAACATACCACCCTCGATGCATCTCTTTCTTGTGGTCGTTGATAGCCTCCACTCTGTTGATATCCATATCTCCTGCGGCCTCTACCTCGGTATCCAAAACGACCTCCTCTGCCTCTTCCTCTTGTTGGATCATACCTCTCTTGTGTATGCGAGTCTGCGTTAGCATACATAAGTTTACTTTGACCTTGATCCTCTTGTTTCTCATCTTCTTCATCAGTAATTCTCTCTTCATACGCTTTTAATCTTCCCACAATATCCTCAAACCCTGTTTTGTTAAGATCAAGGACCTGCTCCAACGCAGCGATAATATGTATATATTTCTTTCTTGGTAGACTATGAAGGAATTTCTTTACTATCTTCGGCTCATCGATGATTTCTCCTAAAGCTGCTGACTTTGATGATAGTTCAGAGATTCTTCCAACAAAGCTATCAATTGTCTCGCTTTCCTTCATCTTCAATCGATTGAAATCTGCTGTTAAAGTTTGTAGACGTGCTTCTCTCACACGATCAGCTCCCATATGTCTCATCTTTATAGCCTCCCATATTGCCTTTGCGGTATCAAGGTTTCCTACTTGCAGTATAGTGTTTCTGGTATAGATTTACACAACAACGCTTTTGCTAAATCATTCTTCTCACCATCCTCTTCTCCCGGATCAATGGCCTCCCCGGCTTTATGAACCTTCAATGCTGCCTTCATGCGCATTGTCCACACTGTGTAGTTGGTGCGTTAAGTAACAAACACTGTATGGACGTAGAGCCCCCGCTCTTGTGGTTCGTATTGATCGTTGATGTAACAATATCTCCCATGGCTTAAGTAAGATTCAATAGGAGCTCTGATACCAATTATTGAATCAAACTCTTATCTCAAACTCAAACTCTTATATATAATCACACAATGCTTTAGAAAATATCTCAAAAACTAAAGCTTCACACACTCTTAGGTTATGCTACATATTAGCACCCTTTATATATATCTCTCAATTTCCTAAACTCATTAGAAAAATATATATTTAATGGAAAACTCATTAAGAAAATATATATTTAATGGAAAGCTCCCAAATAAACTAACTTCCTTTTCCTAAGCTCATTAGAAAAGGATTGCTCGACTCTCGAGCTAATTCAAATTTGAATCAACACAAGCAACGCTACAAAAATAAATCAAGGGACCTACAGACGGCACTGGGACGGTACATATGAGACACCCACGATCAGAAGAACCATAACGCCACATCATCTTCATTTGCATAGCATGCCTTTTTTATTTATATATGTTTTTTTGTGCAACCTTTACTTTACATGTCTGCTCTTATTCAGTCAAATCACTCTCTGCTATCCTCTTCTTTAAAAAATAAAGATAAGCTCTTCTTTTTTTTTTTTGTAACTTAATAAGCTCTTCTTTTCTGTTGGGGTAATCAGTAAACTCCTCTGATTTTCATACTGGAGTGAACAAAACTCCGTTTGAATAATAGTTAATAACATATAATATAGAAAACATAGTTTAATATAGTTAAGAACATAAATTAATCGATGTTGAAAACATAAAGATAATAAACAGATTTGAACAAAAAAAAAAAAAAAAAGATAATAAACAGATGACCAAGGGTAATGCATCAGGATTAACAGTTGGAAGAAATCTGGCAGCAGAATATTTTCTCTATTAAGTTGAATTGTTAATGTTAATGGGTTAGAATCTCTGTCTAACCTTTTTCTTATTAAGAGCATTTCCAAAAAAACTCTATAACTTCAAATATAGAGTTTTTTGCTCTCCAAAAAGAAACTTCAAAACTTTAAATTTAGAGTTTTAAAAAGTGAAACTTCATATTTGAAGTTTCACTTCTTAAAACTCTAAGAGCATCTCCAAAAAAGAACTCTATTTTGAAGTTTCCAAAACTCTATATTTGAAGTTTCAATGTGTTCTTCTCCAAAAGTAAAACTTCAAACCGAACTTCAAAATTATTTATATTTTACACTATGTTCCTTATAATTGTCATAGTTGATGTAAATTCATAAAACTTCTATAAATAACTAGTACATATATATAAATATTACAGAAATATTAATTAAAAAAATCTTACACTAAAATATAAAATTATAAATAAAAGTACATAATTAAATATTAAACTGCAAGCAAATAGTACATTATTCCATAAAATTATTTCCGTAATGCTCCCATATATGATCAACTAGTGCATTTCGAAGTAAGAAATGATTCTCTTTATTTTTTATTTGTAGATTACGAGCCAAAAATTGTTGAAATCGGATATCCTCATAATATACCGCTGATAGTTTGATATCATCAAACGAAAATATCCTTGACCTTTTGAACGAAAGTACAACAAGCAGGGAAAAAGATCATGGGGTGATTGAATTACGACTGCAAAATGAAGCAAAAAGTTAGTTTTTAAAGAAGTAAAAGAGGAAAATAAAATTTTACTAAAAAACTTAGCAGATCGGA
>NC_027756.1:8198652-8260033 GCF_000695525.1 Brassica oleracea var. oleracea | reverse complement strand
TCCAAAAAGAAACTTCAAAACTTCAAATTTAGAGTTTTAAGAAGTGAAACTTCGTATTTGAAATATTTGCACCGTCGACGAGATCATGTTTTGAAGTTTCACTTCTTAAAACTCTAAATTTGAAGTTTCATATTTTTATTTGCATCTTGGTCCTTATAATTAATTATACATCATATTTATGATTCTTAAGTATTTTCTCATCCATAATTTTAATCTTTAAAACTTTTGTATACTTTAAATATTTCAAATTTATTTCTATAAATTAATATTTTACATATAGAAGTTTTTTTAAAAATCAAAATAAGATTTATAATATTTTAAAAGTAGAATTAGACAGCAAGAATATTACAAAAGAAACTTAATAATTTTTTTAAGAAGATATATACATGAAGACGTAATTATTACACAAATTTAAATATTACATCAACACTAATAGTCTAGTAAATTTTCTTCAGAACTTTTAAAATATTTTCCAAACAAATTTTTTATAACCGAAAATGAAGCATTTAATTATGTAATAATGTGGTATTTTTCTTGTAGTTTAATATTTAATTATGTATTTATATTTATAATTTTATATTTTAGTGTAATATTTTATTTATTAATATTACTATAATATTTTATATATGTGCTAGTTATCTACAAAAGTTTTATGGATTTATATTAATTATGACAAATATAAGGAGCATAGTGTAAATTATAAATAATTTTGAAGTTAAATTTGAAGTTTTGCTTTTGGAGAAGAACACCTTGAAACTTCAAATATAGAGTTTGCAAAACTCTATAATATAGAGTCTTTTCGGAGATGCTCTAAACTTGTCGGCGATGACAACTTGTTATGGATCAATTTCCGAGTAATTAGATAAGGGGAAATATTCACACACTAATTTGTTACTCTCTCGGTTTCATTTTAATTATCGATTTAGACTTATGCACACATAGTAAAAAATATTTAATTTTGTATATTACTAAATAAAAATATCATTACCAATACAACTAATCATTTTTCAACCAATAGAAAAATGGATTGAAATAAAAAGTCAATAAATTTTTCATTAAAATTATAAAACAACAAAAATTATTTTGAAACGAAAATTTTACTCTACAACGACAACTAAACTAAAACGGAAAGAGTACTATATAACCTTTTTAAAATTATTTTATTTAATAAAATCAGTGTTTTATCAGGTCTATTCCGTTATATATCAATGTCTAAAGCAAAATATAATTTTGTGCCCACATGTAGTCGAACCTTGCAGTCTAAACACGGGAAATAGGCGCAAAATTACTAGATTACACACAAATTTTGGTAATTTAGATGCCCTTAAATTATTATTGTAATTTGACATCTAAAGCCTTTAGCTTTACCAGTTTTAAGTCATGTTCGACGCTGTGTTTTAAGTATAGGTAAACTACCTTTCATTGTTAGCTCTGCATATTCATTTATGTATATATGTGATATGAATCCATTATAGTGACACAAGAACTAAAGGAGAGAGAGGAGGACACTAACCGCAATATACGTCCAACTTCGGAAGACCCTCCTAAGTCGCAAATTCGTTTTTACTTGCAGGTTAATCAATAATGGATTTTATTTCCTAATGTTTTAACTAAAGTATAAGTGACTAATGTTCTAGAAGAGGAGAATGATTCGAAAGACAAGTCAAATGGAAGATGCATAAGATAACAAGTTCAATGAATGAATCTCATGTTCTAGAACACTTCACACTTGTGTTCTTTTAATGAAATGAGCCACTTTTAAATAAATATTTGTCACTTACCCAATTTTGATGGATGGTTGAGATTAAAGGATAAACTTACTAAAGAAGTAAGAAAGACTTGGTCATAACGTAATTAATCAAAACTTGATGATGAAGCTAGGTCCCTCTCTCCACTACCTATAAATTGATGTATTTGCTCTATCCAAAAGCATCACAAGAAAATCAAAGAAAAACACATTAAGAAAGGTGCGTAGGCAAGGGGAGAGAAGTGTTAACTCCAACTTAAAGATCAACAAATCATATTCCATATGATCGAAACCGTTCAAGAAGGTTTCCGCAAAGATGAAGTGAGGTATTCCGCTATTCCTTCTTATAATTCTATTACGTGATTAGTCTAGATGTTAAAGATCTTAGAGTTCATGTATCATGTTTACATGTGGTATCAGAGATAAAGATTATAAACATCTAACTAATTCAGAAAGTATAATAGATTTATGTTTTAGAGAATTAAAGTAGATAATTTGTCTTTCTTGTATCATTGTTTTTCAAATTTTTGGTCACTACTCAAACTAGCTACTAGTATAGCCAGGCCCGGCTTAAACAGGACGAGGACCTTGTCTTGTGTTAATTATTTTTCAAAACTTTAGTTATTATCCCCTAAACTATATTTGCGAAGTGATTTTGTCACATGTCCTTTATACAATCAATTTCATAAAACAAATATGACATGACTACTGCAATTGATGACATGGCTTCCGGAAAAATATAACATGGATAATTTCATTTAATGTTGATTTATATTTTTGGCAAACTTATTAGAATATGATAATAATTCATATATTACATTTAATATTGATATTTCTTTTTGGTAAACTTTTTTAAAATATGGTAATAGCTCATACATCATCTATAAAATAAATATATTCATATATAACATTTTAAATTTCGAAAATTTTAAATTTTGAAATATTATTATTTTGTATACTTATACAATTTGTATTTGCTAAAGCTTTCAAAAATTTCTACAATTTTTTAAAAATTTAAATATCTAATCGTAAGATCATTAGTCATATATATCTACAAATTTTATAAATATTGTTTAGGTTAAATACTTGATAATTATACAATTTTATATTATTTTTATTAGTTTTATACAAATTGATTTAATATATATCAAATCTATATTAAATATTAGTAAGAAAATAGTAAAATTTATAATATTTAATAAAATTTATTTTCAAATATAAGTTAGATTTAAAAAAAAATTTACTGTGCAGGAAAACACCTAGTATGGTAGTAAGAAACCATGACCCTAATATTTATATTCTTTTAGCAAAATAGAACCTAATGTTTTAAAGAAAAAAATGGACTCCGTGCAAATGTGATGTGAGCACATGCTCTACGCCGGGCCTGAGTATAGGTCTGGTTCTGACCCCACTCCCATGAAACAAATGTAGGGGGGCCTAAAATTTATTCGAGAGTTTCAGGCCCATCTATTTTGTTATTGTTGTTAACACAATGTTCGAAGAAGATGGAAAGCATCGTATGGATTTCTTATATAAAATAGAAACAAATAATTTTTTTTATTTAGTTTTTTTATATTTTTGCGTGAGAAAAGTAAGTAAAACATAACGATAGATATTATTATTTAAAATGTCAAATTATCTAGTTTCTGTTAAGAAATAATCGTCACTCACAATAGTTACATTTTAGAAAGAAAAAAATTGTTTCTTATTTAGGGCCTAAATAAACTTTCGTATAGACCTCATATATCTCAGGACCGGCATTGAGACTGAGTATAGCTACTCTGAGCTGTTTACATATAGGTATCTATTTTTTAGGTAAAAATCTTACTCGTAGGTCGTCGCATAGACCGAAGTCTAGTTCGCTGAATTCCATTTAATATTTGATTATGATAGATAAATATATAAAATTCAAAAATCATAATTTCTTTGTCGCAAACTAATGATCTTGCAACTTTTTGTATGTACCTTAAGGTAATCCTTAAAGAGCCGGTTTGGGAACCACATGGATTTATGTACAGCAAGGGCAAAGGGAGTCTTGAGTCCCTTAACCGAAGTCGGTAACAGGAGATCCTCTGACGACTCAAACCCTATCTGGTTCAAATTCGACTCACTGATCGTATCGGTCATTGCGAGCAGGGCCGGCCCAAGAGGGAGGGCCAGCAGTGCAAAGGCCCATGCCCCATCCCAAAATCATACAAATTTAACTATAGAAAGGGTCTAAATTTTTCTTTTTTTCTAGCAAAGGCCAATAATATTATTTTTAATTATTTATAATGAATTAAAAAAACATTTGCCCAGGACTCAGTAAAAGTTTAAGCTGGCCCTCGCGTGTATCGAACCTGATATAGAAATACGTTGTAACTGTGCATATATATATAGCTTTGAGAATGAGATTACTATGTGTATATGTAATATAATACAACAGATTTTGCAGACCAGATACGATAGCTTGTAATTAGTATGATCGACGAATGATATACAAAAAGTAGGGCCGGGCAAAAAACCCGAATCCGAAGAACCTAACCGAACCCGATCCGAAAAAGTAGTACCGAACCCGAACCGAAATTGATTAAATATCCGAACGGGTTCAAAATTTTGGTGTCCAAAGAACCGAAACCGAACCCGACCCGAACCGAAGTATTTCGGGTACCCGAATGTATCCGAAATAGATTTATATATCTAAATATATTAATTATTTTAGATTTAATGTTTTATTTTAGATTTAATGTATATTAAAAAATCTAAAATATATAAGATACTTTTAAGTTGTCTAAAATACTTCAAAATATATACAAATAGTCAAAAGTAAATGTCTAAAATAGCTAAAATATACTCAAAACACCAAGAATACTTGAAATATGTACTGATTCTCTATCAAAATATTCAAATCAAACCAATTTATATGTTAAGTTTAGGTATTCTAATATATGTTATTCAAATTTATTTGTAATATAGTATTTTATTTACAGATTTTGAGTAATTTAAACTATATATTGAATTTTAAAATTTTAAAAATCATTTAAATGGGTTATCCGAACCCGAACCGAACCCGCAAAGATCCGTACCGAAATTTGAAAATACCCGAATTAGGCTGAAATTTTTAACCTCAAAAACCTGAAACCCAAATAAACCCGAACCGAACCCGAACGGGTACCTGAACACCCCTAACAAAAAGGTGACAAAAAAATAAGGGACGCAAATTAGCAGGTTGGATAGAGCTATATAATGAATGTTAGAGGTCCAGAAAATTCGGTCTTCGATGTTACACTACAGTGAGCATGTAATATCAAATAGACTAAACCAGCGCGGACATTGGACAGGCAATATATCCCGTAGTTAGGATAGTGGTTCTCGATCTTTGGCGGACAATGCCACTAAAACTCACCAACCATTTAAGTCCACCGAGATGGCGGATCCAATGGGGTGGGTTGACGACCCTCTTTAACGAACCTATACATAAGATATCCAAAAATATGGTAAATACCTGACACCACCATGGCCCTAACCATCTCAGGGTACTCTTCCACGATCTTGAAAGCCACCATTCCACCGTAACTAAACCCTACAAGGAAAAAAATATCTACACCAAGGATACGAAGAAACTTTGGGTCTGACTGGCTCAAACGCAGCGGTTGCGGTTGCGGGAGTTTGCGGAAGCGGGTGGTTGCGGTTTCTAGCGGTTTTAAGAGATTTGTACGACTGGTTCAGCGGTTAGAAATTGGTGTGTTTGCGGGATACTTATGACTGGTTAACTACCAAATATAGTAGCAGTTAAATAATAAATTAACAATATCTACATTTTATTTAATTATAAAATATCAAAAATCATAATATTATAATAAATATGAAAATTATATTTAGAAAGGTATAGTTTTAAATTTTTTAAAATTATAGAAAATATTTTTATTTTAAAATTTTATAATAGTAATTAAAATATAATAGATATATTTTAGTATTTTTATAATTCCAATTTTTAATTTTTATTGAATATTTTTAATTTTGTATTTATATGTTTAAAAAAAAAATATATATATATATCCTCCCGCAACCGCAAACGCTAGCTGGAACCAACTTTTGATTTTAAGAGGTTAGAAGCGGTTTGAAGCGATTTGTAGCGGTTTGTATGATTGTTTCGAAACGCTGTCAACCGCTACTAACCGCAAAAGCTACGTTTGCGGGTGGTAGCGGAAAAACCAGTTAGACCCTTAACCAAACAATGGGCTTGAAACGCTGGTGACCGGTCCGATTTATCTGAGTAGGATCCACCGAAGAAGAAGAGGTCTGGTATATAGTCTGAGTGCTTCTTGGCTAGTGATCCGACCTGGAATTGCCATGTCATGATCCCTTCGGCTGGAAAGCCGTGGATGAACAAGATGGCTGGTTTAGGGTCTGACTAGTTTTCCCACTACGACCCGCAAACATAGCTTTTGCGGTTGGTAGCGGTTGATAGCGTTTCGAAATAATCATACAAACCGCTACAAATCGCTCTAAACCGCTCTGAACCTCTTAAAATCAAAAGCTGATTTCAGCTAGCGTTTGCGGTTGCGGGTGGCTGCGGGTGAAAAAATAAATATAAAATTATTTTCAAAAATATTTTTAAATAGAAATATTATAAATAAAAATATATACATATTTTATATATTAATTAAAATTCACAAACAGTATCATTATTGTTTTAATAAAAACTTTAGACTAACTATTTATTAGAATTTTTAAACATTTATATACACACATATAAAGATACACACATATATAAAACGAAATAAAATATATTTTAAAAAAGTTTTAGTATAAATCTTCAAAAAAAATTTTATTAAAATTATAACTTTCAACTAATTTAATTTTTTTATAAATAAACATAATATTTTTATTAATCATATTATATTGATAATTATTATATTTTATTACAATAGTATGTTTTTATATTTTTATAATGTTATAATATGTTAATATAGGTAATTTATTATTAAACCGCTGCAATATCTTATAATCAACCAGTCACAAATATCCCGCAAACGCAACAATTTTCAAACGTTGTACCAGTCATATAAAACGCTTAATAACGCTTAAAACCGCAACCATCCGCATCCGTAAACTCATGTATCCGCAACCGCAACCGCTGCGTTTAAACCAGTCAGACCCTTAGTAGGTTTCTTGAGTTCAACGTTAAGAGTTTTTTTCTGATTTTTTTTATCCTGAGCGTTTCTTTGGGGATAAAAGCCTATCATAAGCCCAAGAAATGAAGTAAATGCAAGGCCCATGTGGTGTAGGGTTCTTTTTTTTTTCTCGTCTAAGGTTTCTTTTATTCAATATTGTCTATCAAAAACAATAACATAATAATTGATATGGTATATCAACTCAAGAAAGCCAAAACAAGCTCTTGAGAAAAACAATCTAACCCGACCGAAAATATGATCTGACAATTACGATTACAAGATAAATCAATGATGAAATCCAGACCGAATGTTGGTTCGATGATGACAATACATTGACATAAAGCTGATCTTGTTTCGCGTTTGTTAACAATCGAAGTGCTTTCCCGCATCACAACGGGCTGCAGTCACTTGCGTTGCCTACACGAGAAAAGTTCTCTAGATAAACATAGATCTTTTTCTTTGGTTAAAGTTGTTCTTGAGGAGATCCCTTCCGAAAAGTTTACTCTTGAACCCGTCGAACAATCTGCGATAACCATTACAACAATAAAACGGAGAAAAGCAAACATATCTCCGATTACAAAAGGCGGCGGAAAACGAAAATATCCCCGGAAACTTAGAGAAAAAAATCCAAAACAAAGCCATAAGACTGGAGAAACAAAGAAGAAAAGACTATTAGAAGAGAAATCTCAGCGCCGGTGCTCAAGAAGCCACCAGCACCCGGTGCTCAAGAAGCCACCGGCACAAGGTCACAAAAAATCTCTTTTTTTTTTCTCTCTGACGGCTGACCTAATTCTCTGTGGTAAGTTAGCTACGTGGTGTAGGGTTCCTCTGATGTGTTTTCATAAAAATTGAGTTTGTGTTTTGATAAATGTAACTTTGGCTGCCATAATTGCCGCCTCATTAAAACCCTTTTATGAGATCAATCAACCGGTTTTAGATTCTTGGTGACAACTTACAAGTCTTCTCTTTTTTAGTTTTACTGCTCAATAAAGCTCATTAATGAGCTATTTCCTTTTCATCTTTATCTTCTAATAAAGCTCATGAGAGCATATCCACTCTTGCTTTGAAATGCTATCACGTCCCTGGTTCTATATCTAACTTCATGAGCCATACAACATTGGTTTTTGTGACTCGATCAAGTTAACCATTGTGTTTTTTGTTGTTGTTGTGTGTTCTGCTGTTGATAAATTTGGAGGGAGAGAGATGTCTGAAGATGGAAAAAGTAAATTTACAGGTGAATATTTTTTAAAATAAAAATCAGATGTATAATCTATTAATTTAGGCTCCTATTTTTATCTATTCTATTAAAAATCAGATAATTAATATAACATATTTGATTACTTATTTTAATAATAAACCAACTATAAATTTAAATTTTATTTTTTTATTATAATAAAATCTGTTGAGAAAGAATCTAAAAAATCTTATTTGAAAACTTAATTTTTTTTATTATAAAATAACACATTAATAAATTTCGTAATTAGTAATATAATACTATTATAAATCAATATTAACTAAAATTTTATTATAAAACAAGAAAATAAAAATTCTATACTATTTTTTATAAATTCTATAATTATATTATGTATTATATAAAATAGTGTGCTATATGAATTAAATATGAAAAATTATATTAAATAGGTAATTAACAATTTTATTTTATTTATTTAAATATAACATTTTTAACATAGGTTAAACTTTTATATCTATAACTATATATTCTATTTTTATTTATTTGAAACTATCAACAATATATTGTTTAAAAATGTTTATATACAAAAATATAATAGCATATAATAGCATTAGAAAACTATGAAATTTTAGTAATTTATTTAAAATATTAATGACAAATCAATTTTTAATTTTTAATTTATTTTTATTTTAATTATAACAACATCTGTTGATAATTTGTTTTAAAAATGTTGCCAAAAATTAAAATATTTTTTATAAAATAATTTACTAATGTAGTAACAAAAACAAATTCAAAATTCATGTAATGTTCCAAACTAAAAAATAATTGTGTAATTTTCTAAAGTTTTCAAAATGTAAATATAAATTATCCTAAGCATATTTCTTTTCTATAATATAAATAAATAAATTTTAAAAATGTATTACATGAAAAATGTATAAATTAAATAAAAAACATATTTTGAAAGAGGTTCTCTACTTGATTATTTCATATTTTTATTTTATTGTATCTAACTCGAAAATATATTAGTAATTAATAAAAATTAAAAAAAAAGTAAAATGTATTAAGCTAATCACTATATATTAATAATGCCGAATAAAATATATAAACAATAATATTATATAGTTACACAATATATAATACTAAAATGGAATTTATATATTAAAAATCTTTGTAATAATATCAAATACATTTATAAAATGGAAAAATATCTGCACGTACGTGCGGGTTAAAATCTAGTGAATAGTTATAATGTATTTGGTGTTGTACGGTCTAATTTTATCTAGGCAGACTTGTTTTGATTGATAACTTGCAAAATAAAAAATGCAGATTTAGTAATTGTTAAATTTATTGAAACCAAGCCCATTTTTCTTTGGTAACTTTTTGGGTTTAAGTTTTTTTTTCTTTTCTTGTTTAGAAGTATTGTCATTTTGCTACGCTTTTCGTAATGTTTGTCGATCAAAACTATTATCATCGATAATCATATCTGCCTCATATATTAAAGAACATGGGTAATGATCTTCTGCAAACAATTAATGGGTTCTTGTGGAAATAGTTCTTTCTTGTATGGGAGAATTGCCAAGTGTGACTCAAAACTTGGAGTCAAACCAAAACAATACCCCAACTTGGGTCAAAGGCAAAAGTAACCTAAAAGGCTATTGAAATTACAACTATCCCCTTGTGACCAAACAAAAAAACGGAATTTTTTTTACGTTTCTACCCCTCGCAAGTCGTCTGTTTAGACGACTTGAAAATAAGTCGTCCAGACGACTTAACTGAAAGTCGTCTGGACAGTTAGTCTTAAACATAATTTAAAAATTTTGTAAAAAATATTTTGATAAGTGAAAAATGGGAATTATGTAATTAACATATGTCTTAGGAGGTATAAATTAAGATATAACAAATTTCAATTGTTTTCAGCATAGATGAGTGAAAGTAGTAGTGAGTCATGATATTCTTTAGTTTATGTTTCATCAACATATGTTGTAGTATTGTATGTGTTCTTAGGGTTAGATTTTGGAAAGCATTAAAACCGTTTTTGAAAATTTTTAAAATTACTTATGCGTGTTCATTTCTGTGTATAGTAAACACTATTTAAGTATAATTTGATTTTATAACGTGGTTAGTTAGTTAATCTAGTCATTTTAGTTTAGGGGTTCATTTTAGGGTCTAGGACGACTTAATATTTTGTCGTCTGAAAACAGACGACTAAATATTAAGTCGTCTGTTGTACATTATCAGCCAGAATAAGTCGTCTAAACCGGACCAAACCTTAAAGTTTACCAATGTAATTTTAAAGCTAACCGGATTATTTACCCAATATATAAGGTGATTTTTATTTTTTTTGTTTCATTTTTCGCGAAATTCAGAAACCCTAACAGTTCTCCCTCTCAAAGGCGATTTCGAATTCCCACGATTTCCGAACAAACCATCGTTCTCAACATCGGCTATCTATCTCACTTCATTCTCACCGTTGTCGCCGCAGCTTCTTCTAACCCTAGCCGCGCCGATTCCTCTAAACCCTAGCGCCGCCGATTCCACTATTTCCGAACAAACCGTCGCCCTCGCCACCGTGGTCACCAACGTTCTAAACACTAGCGCCGCCGCTTCTTCTAAACCCTAGCGCCGCCGCTTCTTCTCTGTAAACCTTAGCGCCGTTTCTCTGTAAACCCTAACGCCGCTAAGTCATCAATCTCGAGGAAAAGATGAACATAAAACGTTGTCTCTATCAATTTACTCATTCTCACCGTTTCACGTTTATTTTTTCAGATCTATAACCGCAATGACGAGTACTCCAACTCCTTCTGCGACTGGAAGACTTGTAAGTAATTTAAGTCGTCTACTAAGTCGTCTGGACTTATATTGTTGTCTTTGATTATTTTGCAGACAAAAAGGATGGATATTCCAGAACTCCCCCGTAGGTTATACACATCAGGGGAAGAACCAGAAGCCCACAATAGCATTTCGTATCATACGGATAACAGCAAGTTGCATACTGCTCTTAGGAAAGCTCTTACTGATGACGAATTTGAAGAGCTCAAGGAGTCGAGTTTGGGAGTTTTCATCAAGTTCAAGGAGCAGGGATTTGGTTGGGCTTCAAGGCTGGTTCACTACATGCTCAGTTTCAAGCTGGACATTAAGAAGAAGTATGAGATGTGGTCTCTCGTTGGTCCAGAACCTTTGAGGTTTTCACTGTTAGAGTTTGAAAACCTCACTGGTCTAAACTGCGAGTACATCGAGGACCTTGAGACACCAAAATGTGACGTTACCCCAGAGATGGTTTCTTTCTGGGGGATGCTGGGAGTTCATCTGGAAGCTGGGCCAACTACTGATCAGATAATAGCAGCACTGAAGAGATGCGGGGATTGGTCCAGGGAAGATCGCAAGCGGCTCGCGTACCTCTCCATCTTCACTGGATTCATTGAAGGGAGAAAGTTTTCAACCGCTACACGATCTACTCTGGCAAGGCTAGTGATGGATTTAGAACGGTTTGAGAATTATCCATGGGGGAGAGTCGCGTTTAAGGTGCTGATGGACTCTTTGTGGAACAAAGAAATTGCTGGCTGTTACACCGTGGATGGGTTTATACAAGTTCTTCAGGTCTAGACGTACACAGCTATGCCGGAATTGGGTGCTAGTATTGGTGGTCCCAGAGCAGACAGTCCGTCTCCACCGATACTGGCTTACGAGGGCAGCAGAGGCCGCAGATCAATGAAAGCTGCTATCTTGAGTCAGGTATTTACTTCAATCCAAAAGACTGCGCAGACGACTTATTATAAGTCGTCTGGAAAGTCTTCCATCTGGACGACTTATTAGACGACTTATAATAAGGCGTCTGGAAAGTCTTCCCAGCTGGACGACTTATCGGACGACTTAATTAAGTCGTCTGGAAAGTCTTCCATCTGGACGACTTATTAGACGACTTATAATAAGGCGTCTGGAAAGTCTTCCCAGCTGGACGACTTATCGGACGACTTAATTAAGTCGTCTGGAAAGTCTTCCATCTGGACGACTTATTAGACGACTTATAATAAGGCGTCTGGAAAGTCTTCCCAGCTGGACGACTTATCGGACGACTTAATTAAGTCGTCTGGAAAGTCTTCCATCTGGACGACTTATTAGACGACTTATAATAAGGCGTCTGGAAAGTCTTCCCAGCTGGACGACTTATCGGACGACTTAATTAAGTCGTCTGGAAAGTCTTCCATCTGGACGACTTATTAGACGACTTATAATAAGGCGTCTGGAAAGTCTTCCCAGCTGGACGACTTATCGGACGACTTAATTAAGTCGTCTGGAAAGTCTTCCATCTGGACGACTTATTAGACGACTTATAATAAGGCGTCTGGAAAGTCTTCCCAGCTGGACGACTTATCGGACGACTTAATTAAGTCGTCTGGAAAGTCTTCCATCTGGACGACTTATTAGACGACTTATAATAAGGCGTCTGGAAAGTCTTCCCAGCTGGACGACTTATCGGACGACTTAATTAAGTCGTCTGGAAAGTCTTCCATCTGGACGACTTATTAGACGACTTATAATAAGGCGTCTGGAAAGTCTTCCCAGCTGGACGACTTATCGGACGACTTAATTAAGTCGTCTGGAAAGTCTTCCATCTGGACGACTTATTAGACGACTTATAATAAGGCGTCTGGAAAGTCTTCCCAGCTGGACGACTTATCGGACGACTTAATTAAGTCGTCTGGAAAGTCTTCCATCTGGACGACTTATTAGACGACTTATAATAAGGCGTCTGGAAAGTCTTCCCAGCTGGACGACTTATCGGACGACTTAATTAAGTCGTCTGGAAAGTCTTCCATCTGGACGACTTATTAGACGACTTATAATAAGGCGTCTGGAAAGTCTTCCCAGCTGGACGACTTATCGGACGACTTAATTAAGTCGTCTGGAAAGTCTTCCATCTGGACGACTTATTAGACGACTTATAATAAGGCGTCTGGAAAGTCTTCCCAGCTGGACGACTTATCGGACGACTTAATTAAGTCGTCTGGAAAGTCTTCCATCTGGACGACTTATTAGACGACTTATAATAAGGCGTCTGGAAAGTCTTCCCAGCTGGACGACTTATCGGACGACTTAATTAAGTCGTCTGGAAAGTCTTCCATCTGGACGACTTATTAGACGACTTATAATAAGGCGTCTGGAAAGTCTTCCCAGCTGGACGACTTATCGGACGACTTAATTAAGTCGTCTGGAAAGTCTTCCATCTGGACGACTTATTAGACGACTTATAATAAGGCGTCTGGAAAGTCTTCCCAGCTGGACGACTTATCGGACGACTTAATTAAGTCGTCTGGAAAGTCTTCCATCTGGACGACTTATTAGACGACTTATAATAAGGCGTCTGGAAAGTCTTCCCAGCTGGACGACTTATCGGACGACTTAATTAAGTCGTCTGGAAAGTCTTCCATCTGGACGACTTATTAGACGACTTATAATAAGGCGTCTGGAAAGTCTTCCCAGCTGGACGACTTATCGGACGACTTAATTAAGTCGTCTGGAAAGTCTTCCATCTGGACGACTTATTAGACGACTTATAATAAGGCGTCTGGAAAGTCTTCCCAGCTGGACGACTTATCGGACGACTTAATTAAGTCGTCTGGAAAGTCTTCCATCTGGACGACTTATTAGACGACTTATAATAAGGCGTCTGGAAAGTCTTCCCAGCTGGACGACTTATCGGACGACTTAATTAAGTCGTCTGGAAAGTCTTCCATCTGGACGACTTATTAGACGACTTATAATAAGGCGTCTGGAAAGTCTTCCCAGCTGGACGACTTATCGGACGACTTAATTAAGTCGTCTGGAAAGTCTTCCATCTGGACGACTTATTAGACGACTTATAATAAGGCGTCTGGAAAGTCTTCCCAGCTGGACGACTTATCGGACGACTTAATTAAGTCGTCTGGAAAGTCTTCCATCTGGACGACTTATTAGACGACTTATAATAAGGCGTCTGGAAAGTCTTCCCAGCTGGACGACTTATCGGACGACTTAATTAAGTCGTCTGGAAAGTCTTCCATCTGGACGACTTATTAGACGACTTATAATAAGGCGTCTGGAAAGTCTTCCCAGCTGGACGACTTATCGGACGACTTAATTAAGTCGTCTGGAAAGTCTTCCATCTGGACGACTTATTAGACGACTTATAATAAGGCGTCTGGAAAGTCTTCCCAGCTGGACGACTTATCGGACGACTTAATTAAGTCGTCTGGAAAGTCTTCCATCTGGACGACTTATTAGACGACTTATAATAAGGCGTCTGGAAAGTCTTCCCAGCTGGACGACTTATCGGACGACTTAATTAAGTCGTCTGGAAAGTCTTCCATCTGGACGACTTATTAGACGACTTATAATAAGGCGTCTGGAAAGTCTTCCCAGCTGGACGACTTATCGGACGACTTAATTAAGTCGTCTGGAAAGTCTTCCATCTGGACGACTTATTAGACGACTTATAATAAGGCGTCTGGAAAGTCTTCCCAGCTGGACGACTTATCGGACGACTTAATTAAGTCGTCTGGAAAGTCTTCCATCTGGACGACTTATTAGACGACTTATAATAAGGCGTCTGGAAAGTCTTCCCAGCTGGACGACTTATCGGACGACTTAATTAAGTCGTCTGGAAAGTCTTCCATCTGGACGACTTATTAGACGACTTATAATAAGGCGTCTGGAAAGTCTTCCCAGCTGGACGACTTATCGGACGACTTAATTAAGTCGTCTGGAAAGTCTTCCATCTGGACGACTTATTAGACGACTTATAATAAGGCGTCTGGAAAGTCTTCCCAGCTGGACGACTTATCGGACGACTTAATTAAGTCGTCTGGAAAGTCTTCCATCTGGACGACTTATTAGACGACTTATAATAAGGCGTCTGGAAAGTCTTCCCAGCTGGACGACTTATCGGACGACTTAATTAAGTCGTCTGGAAAGTCTTCCATCTGGACGACTTATTAGACGACTTATAATAAGGCGTCTGGAAAGTCTTCCCAGCTGGACGACTTATCGGACGACTTAATTAAGTCGTCTGGAAAGTCTTCCATCTGGACGACTTATTAGACGACTTATAATAAGGCGTCTGGAAAGTCTTCCCAGCTGGACGACTTATCGGACGACTTAATTAAGTCGTCTGGAAAGTCTTCCATCTGGACGACTTATTAGACGACTTATAATAAGGCGTCTGGAAAGTCTTCCCAGCTGGACGACTTATCGGACGACTTAATTAAGTCGTCTGGAAAGTCTTCCATCTGGACGACTTATTAGACGACTTATAATAAGGCGTCTGGAAAGTCTTCCCAGCTGGACGACTTATCGGACGACTTAATTAAGTCGTCTGGAAAGTCTTCCATCTGGACGACTTATTAGACGACTTATAATAAGGCGTCTGGAAAGTCTTCCCAGCTGGACGACTTATCGGACGACTTAATTAAGTCGTCTGGAAAGTCTTCCATCTGGACGACTTATTAGACGACTTATAATAAGGCGTCTGGAAAGTCTTCCCAGCTGGACGACTTATCGGACGACTTAATTAAGTCGTCTGGAAAGTCTTCCATCTGGACGACTTATTAGACGACTTATAATAAGGCGTCTGGAAAGTCTTCCCAGCTGGACGACTTATCGGACGACTTAATTAAGTCGTCTGGAAAGTCTTCCATCTGGACGACTTATTAGACGACTTATAATAAGGCGTCTGGAAAGTCTTCCCAGCTGGACGACTTATCGGACGACTTAATTAAGTCGTCTGGAAAGTCTTCCATCTGGACGACTTATTAGACGACTTATAATAAGGCGTCTGGAAAGTCTTCCCAGCTGGACGACTTATCGGACGACTTAATTAAGTCGTCTGGAAAGTCTTCCATCTGGACGACTTATTAGACGACTTATAATAAGGCGTCTGGAAAGTCTTCCCAGCTGGACGACTTATCGGACGACTTAATTAAGTCGTCTGGAAAGTCTTCCATCTGGACGACTTATTAGACGACTTATAATAAGGCGTCTGGAAAGTCTTCCCAGCTGGACGACTTATCGGACGACTTAATTAAGTCGTCTGGAAAGTCTTCCATCTGGACGACTTATTAGACGACTTATAATAAGGCGTCTGGAAAGTCTTCCCAGCTGGACGACTTATCGGACGACTTAATTAAGTCGTCTGGAAAGTCTTCCATCTGGACGACTTATTAGACGACTTATAATAAGGCGTCTGGAAAGTCTTCCCAGCTGGACGACTTATCGGACGACTTAATTAAGTCGTCTGGAAAGTCTTCCATCTGGACGACTTATTAGACGACTTATAATAAGGCGTCTGGAAAGTCTTCCCAGCTGGACGACTTATCGGACGACTTAATTAAGTCGTCTGGAAAGTCTTCCATCTGGACGACTTTTAAATATACAAACCGTTCTTTGTATATAAATTCGATTTTTGGATTTATAAAA
The DNA here is from genome assembly GCF_000695525.1 of Brassica oleracea var. oleracea. NCBI lineage: Eukaryota > Viridiplantae > Streptophyta > Magnoliopsida > Brassicales > Brassicaceae > Brassica > Brassica oleracea. Next base: position 8,243,487 of record NC_027756.1, on the reverse strand, counting down.
GATGATTTCATATTTTAAAATTAATTTTGTATTTATAAAATATTTTTTTTGATTTAAAAACACTATTTTATTGTTTTTTGTATTTATAAAAACTATTTTGTATTTATAAAAAGATGATTTCATATTTATTAAAACTAATTTTGTATTTATAAAACATTTTTTTTATTTATAAAAACTATTTTATTATTTTTTGTATTTTAAATATGTTTTCTATTTCAATTTTAATTTTATATTTTCGAATTTCAATTTAAAAAAATAAATTTATAATTTTTTTTTTTAATTTTGGAAATATTCCGAGGAAGTTTATCCCTCGGAATATTCCGACGACATCTTCCTCGGAATATTCCGAGGAATTTCCGACGAACTTGTGGTCCTCGGAAATTCCGAGGAAATAGGGTTTCCTCGGAATTCCGTCGGAAATTTCCGAGGGATTTCCGAGGAAATATGAATTTCCGAGGAGTTATTTCCGAGGATTTTTTTCGTCGGTATGTCGTCGGAATAGCGTTATTCCGACGACATACCGACGATTTTTTTCCTCAGTATGCCGTTGTTTTCTTGTAGTGAATAGAGTAGTCTTAAAAGTTCATTTTTCTAAATTTAATAGTATATCTAAAAATTTAAAGTTTTAAATCATAATTTATATATTTATTTTCAAGGTTTTTATAATTTTTAGATTCGGACTCTATTTGACCATCCCACTGGTTCATGCTATCAGATGGCATGTTCTCTACACCGCTACAAAGAAATCTCACGTGGGCCACGGCCATACCTCCCACGGTTTATATATTGTCGATTGACTTATTGAGCTCCGCAATTAGACGATTACGCAAATTGAATATTACTAGTATAATTTAATTACTCAGTGATTAATTAACCCTTCGATGGACTACATGACCCATAACCTCCAAATCTCCAATAGTTTAGCAAACACGTAATCTTTGAGTATTGTAATTACAAATGGTACCAAAATGATTATAAAATTAATATGTGCAAACCCAAAATGACAAGACTTATACAAACCTAACTACCTGGACCTAAATAATATCTATTTAAAAGAATAGTCATACCCAAATATTGAAGTTTTTATGTACATTAGTAGTAGCTTTCACTCAATCACAATTACACCAACATCTAATAAGTCTCTAATTTTAAATTTTTTGGTAATTAATTTCGCAATTCACCTTATATATAACCCCTTCGTCTTCACTTTACATATATAACAAAAAACAAGGAAGAAAACTCCTATAAAACCATAAGATCTTATTATTTCTTTCTACAATGAGCATATTGAAAAGTTTAGTGACCATCTCCGTTCTCGGAATATTTTTAACACCTCGTTATTCGGAATCTGCGATATCTTGCAGTGTTGTTCTAAACGATTTGCAGCCATGTGTTAGCTACTTGACTAGCGGAAGTGGAAAACCTCCGCAGACTTGCTGCGACGGAGTTAGGAGGTTAGATGCAGCGACCACTACATCCGCTGATAAAAAGGCGGCTTGTCAATGCATCAAGTCAGTGGCTAACAGTGTCACCGTGAAGCCTGAATTGGCTAAAGCCCTCGCTAGCAATTGTAACGCGAGCATGCCTGTTGATGCATCTTCTACGGTCGACTGCAATACGTACGTTTGATATGCTCTTGACTGAATTTATTGTCTAATTCTATTATTTACAACTTTATATTGAACGTACTAAAGCTTGTGACAATATAATACCGTAACATGCTTTAAAGTTTAAGATAGTAATATCCTTAGAAATACATTATCAAAATTCACAAATTTATTAACTTATTTTATTAATTTAAAACGAAACGCCTCTAAGAAAGATGAAAATTAGTTGTAATTATGTGAAATATTGAGTAACTATTACTATTTTAATAAATGAAATGTACTAGTAATTTAACAAATAGTTTTACTACTTATTTACTACTGTTTCTTATTTTGTTTAGATTAATTCTAAAATTTGAGGGCTAAAATAAAACATAACTTGATTGGAATTGTTTATTTGCAGGGTTGGTTGAGATATTTTCAGTATCGAGGAGTGGGTATCATTCTTAAGTATGACGTTTACATCAATAAAGGCCTTGTATTATATTGTTTGTGTCTCTAGGCCATCTCATTATAAGGTTCATATAATTTCGTTATGTATGCGTATGTTCATGTATAAGCAATATCTCTTAAATTCTTAACTAGTGCACTTATTTTCGCCGGTGGTTTGGGTATTTGTGTAAACTGATGCGTCATGAAAATTATATTTTTCTTGCGGTTGAATATCAATTTTATGAAAGCTGATCTCGCCATGTAGGTATATATGCCACTACAAGAAAACGAGGTGTTTTCGACAAAAGATTGACAAAACTGAATCTAAATAAAGACGTTTGGATTCAGTTGAATTTCGACAAATTTCTAACAAATTCGACGAATTCTCGACGACAAAATTATAAACTAGCTAGTCATTGTGATTTTCTAGGATGTCCAACAAAAAAAAAATCTTCAAACTATTCTGACAAATACTCGACGAAATTATAACCGTTATTTATCCGTTTAAAAAATTCCAAATTCTTGACGAATTAGGAATTTTTTGTTGTTGAAAACTCGTGGGAAATTTGACCAGATTTATCTGTAAATACCACCTCTTCTCATTCACAACAAAGCAAAAAATGTTTTATGCAAGTAAATTGATGGCCATAAAGACATTATAATTTGGATGAAGAATATGTGGATGCGATTGTTGATTTTGTGAGAAATATTCACATGTGAGAATAATCTTGCACATTGTTCATACTACAAAATTAAAAATCTGGTAGCTGGTTTTAAATTATTGTATCTGGTGATCTATGTATGCATTGATTTACTGAGAAAATGAAATGTAAAGAATATTTTCTTTCCCTATTATATGGTCTTATAGTTATCCGTTTTCTATTGGAATATTGCTATTCCTTAATATATTTGGTGACCAATGAAATTGGAAATAAATGAGTAATTCCTCATTTATCTCTAGCTTGATGGACGTTTGAGATTAATCTAAAGGAAACCCTAAATAAGAATTATGTCCTCTCTCCACCTATAAATACATATCTTTAGACAATCATAAAAATATTCTAAAAGCAACAACTAACGTTATAGGCGAGGCGAGAGAAACCTAAGAGTTCCTAAGAAGAGATTGAGCTGTTCATCTTCCATTCAGGATTCAATCCATTCAGGAAGATCTGTCAGGCAAAATGAATCCAGGTAACTCTATAAATATTCATATGATTTTATTATGTGATTAACCTAGATGTTTAAAGATCTTAGGGTTCATGTAAATTTAACTTACATGAAAACCATAAAAGATGTCGCTTTTGTCGAAATCAGTCGAAACGCAAAACATGACCAGTGAGATAGCATGTAGAGCACTCAGAAGATGGTGTGATATTACACATCTTTCAAATGGTGAAGTGTAAAAGTATTTCCAATCAAAATATCTGAAACTTACGTACATGGGAAGAAATGTCTTACATTGGACTGTCATCTATTGGTTTTAACCCATTCAAAGGCATAAAAGACAATATTCATTATGGTCAGTTGTTGTGACACCTTATAATTTACCGCCAAATCTGTGCATGCGATAAAAGTTCTCGTCCCTGAGCCTGAGCATCCTAGGAGATCATTTGATTTGTTTATTATATGAGTTGGAACTTCATTAATTAAAGTAGCAGTGATTTGTTGGACTAATTAAGATAGCTCGGTGTTGAGAGGACGCTAGACTGTAGTGGAAGTACATTATCCATAGACAGTGCTTGGACAACACCAAAAATAGAATAAAAAGAGTATTTTTTTTTAGATTTGTCATATTGGAATGATTATTTGTTGCGACATAGCCTAAATTTATGCATGTTAAGAAGAATTTTTTGATAATAAGATGAACATTGTTTTAAAATGTCCAAATAAAAATGAAAATATAATTTGAAGTCAAGATTGGATTTTGTTAATTTTTGTTCTCGTACCAAACTAAATATTGATGCGCATGGTGAAAGTCATGTTTCCATCGATTAGAGTTTTGTTGTCAGTAAAAATCCGGATAGACATTTGGTCTTAAGGAATTTTCCCAATGGACATTAAGTCATTGGTAATAATCTTGACCGACTTAAGATTGTCTAGAATTTTTCCTTCGAACAACGGTGTCAAAAACATTTTCGAATTTTTTTACGATGAAATATCTCGTTGCAAGTTCATCGGGATGTGTATCGATGTGTGTCCGAAGTTCATCAAAATATCCCGACAAAATCCCACCTGTTTTTCTCGACAAAATAGACCCAACAAAGCGGCTCGTCGAAATGACATGATTACTATTTACTATAAGTTAAATATAATCATATGATACAATTATTACACATAACATAAATAAACAAAGAACATTATGTTTTATAAAAAAATACCAAATATATATTTCTCTTAGGTAATTAACTAAAGTATTCTAAAACTAAAAATGAACTTATTTTATTCTGGATTCTTCTGAATCGAATATAAAATTCTCTAGAATGAATATTTTCACGTTCTTGGCTATTAACATTTAATTAGATGAAAATAATAATAGAAAATTTAAAACTAACTGAATAACATTAACACTTATAATTTATTTAAGTAAAAATAACAACAAGTTAAAGTTAAGGATTGGTTTTGTACGTAAATGAAATGTTAATTTTCAAAACATAAAACTTGGAGATGGTCATTTAGACTCAATTACGTTAGACTTACATTCATTTACCTTACAAAAATTATTATGAATAAATATGAAATTCTTACAATTTTTCTTCTATTTTTTGCCCTCTGTTTTACATTATAATAAAAATGTTGATAAAAAAGTAAATAAAAACCAAAATTTTGGATGAACATATATTAAAAAATATTCATTTTTATTAATTACTCTTATTAACAAATTTATACGGGTTCGTCTGCACTCCGCCTCCAATTATCGGGTCACACATGTCGGAAAGATTTTTTACTTTTTCTTTTTGTAAATCGAAAAGAAGATATTCCGTAATCCAACAATCTATCATTTAGAGACTAATCACGATCATTTGTGAGCTGTGGGATCTTAATTTGGCAACTCCAATCCTTAATCATGACATCTAAATGATATACACAACCTGAATTTATATATATTCCGGTATGCAAATTCTGGAGTTATTCTTGGGTTCACCCCCTAGGGTGAACCTTTAGATTCACCAACCAATAGAAAATTATCATTTTAAATTTAGTATCTTTTAATTAAGGAAACCAAATAACTTGGCAAATTATATTATTTTTTCAAAATAAAATTTAAAAATAAATAAAAATAATATATAAAAAACGAATTTAAAAAAAAAAAATGTTGTCAACAAAACACTAAACCCTAAACTCTAATCCTAAACCCTAAACCCTTGGGAAAACCTTAAACCCTTGGGTAAACCCTAAACCCTTGGGTAAACCCTAAACCCTTGGGTAAACCCTAAACCCTTGGGTAAACCCTAAACCCTTGGGTAAACCCTAAACCCTTGGGTAAACCCTAAACCCTTGGGTAAACCCTAAACCCTTGGGTAAACCCTAAACCCTTGGGTAAACCCTAAACCCTTGGGTAAACCCTAAACCCTTGGGTAAACCCTAAACCCTTGGGTAAACCCTAAACCCTTGGGTAAACCCTAAACCCTTGGGTAAACCCTAAACCCTTGGGTAAACCCTAAACCCTTGGGTAAACCCTAAACCCTTGGGTAAACCCTAAACCCTTGGGTAAACCCTAAACCCTTGGGTAAACCCTAAACCCTTGGGTAAACCCTAAACCCTGGTGAACCTAAAGGTTCACCCTAGGGGGTGAACCCAAGAAAAAGTCCAAATTCTGGCTCAGCTGTTGTCCATTATTTCTGAGTCTTTTGATTCTTGACTAGATGTTAATCATTCCCTAAAATTTATCAACAAACTTAACATTCAATAAAAAATAACATTTTGCTACCAAACAAGCCATCGCCAAGCCTTAGGTTGCAACAAAAAAGTGCTAAAGGATAAAACGATGTAAAATAAAGTTGAGAATATTGAGAGATACATCATATACGGTCAAAACTCAAAACAAGTGGAATATCATGAAAAGGGTCATAAACACTCGGCCTGGACACGGATCGGATATCCGGATTTTTGAAGGTATTTGTGATTTGATTTGTATGTCATGGATATCTAATTTTTCGATTTGCTTTGCTTCGGAAAAATACGGATATTCGGAAAATAAATAGATATTTGCGGATATCTCATATGTCTTGATTAATACAAATAATCTTAAAATTTTGATACAAATTTGTTTTGTAAAATATTTTTTTGCATGATATATATGATAAAAATTAAAAGAAATAGTGAATCTACATATTTTGTAAATTTTTTGAACTTAATTAACAATTCTAATAACACAAAACTTAAGAAACAAATTATAATTGTCAGAATGTGTTCTCTTCCTTTTATGTAATACTTTTATATAAGTAAAATGTGAATAGAATTTATCAAATCATATGTTAGAATAATAATTATATAATTTTATACATTAAAATTTTTAAATAAATCAAGATATACATGTATTTATATATTGCCGGATCGGATCAGATACCCGCTTCTCAAAATTATAATATTTGTGATTTGCTTCGATTTTAACGGATATTGATTTTTAATATTTGCTTTGCGTCGAAAGTTTACGGATATCCGGAATTTTCGGATCGAATCGAAACGAATAACAAATCAAATCAAATTTAACGGATAAAATGTTCGGTCCTAATAAACACTACAGTACGTATATATATCTTTCAAAAAGACATAAAAAGAAAACACAAGGAGATAGTGTCGATGTAAGAAATAAATAAATAAAAAGAAACTTTATAATGAATTTGACCAGGACTGATTTACTTTGGGTGAGAATCTATGACAAGACCTTCCATAGGTAACGTTTCTTCATTCATCTCGTCAAAAATGGTGGAGAAGGCCATTGGTTTCCGTGACGTTAATTCCAAGACATAAACGAGGCAGCCGTGACGTCATCAACGAACGGATATTCCATCTCCGGTGCCGGCGAGAAATACTGAACTCTTTGTGTGTTCTGATGAGCCCACGACGGTGACGAGGAAGCATGGTGATGATGAGTGTAATAGTTTCCACCTCCGTTGTACGGGTTCTCTGCCGGAACTTCTGCCACTGATGAACCACCACCGGACGTTATTGAGTTTCTGGCAGCTGCACGCTTCTCTTCCTTCTTGAATCTGATTCCACACGCATTGCATAACGACTGCGCCATGTTGGATCATTTGTCACATCCAAAATATTATTAAAATGTATATACATTGTTGATTTAGTCTGACTAGATATAAATATGTTATTTAGTCGAGATTAAAATAATAAATGATGGCTTAACATTCTTTATATAATTTTAAGAATTATTAATTTTAGCTATAAACTTAACATAACCTAGCTGTTTTAAATATTTAAAAGTAAATTAAATTAGAGTTAATGATTTGTAAAAAAAAAGAGTTATAAAACATTCAGTTTATGTATGATGTTACAAATATTGAGCAAAGTCCTTCTACTTTTCTTTTGGTAGAATGCCAAATGTCTTTATGAGTTTTATATAATATATCTAATAGGTTTTTAAGTTTCGAATAGCCAAAATGACACTTTTTGCTTTTATTATTAAATTACCTTAGGCCCTTTTGGTCCGTTTCTCCATAGAGGAGTAGAAGAAGTGTCGCAGCTAGCACAACGGCGAGGCAGGTTGTGCTCACTACCGCTCTTTTTGTAAGACGTCGTTTTTGCGCTTCCTCCGTGAAAGAAGAAGTCGCCGGAGATGTTGTTAGAATTGGCAGAAGAAAATCTACGGTGTTTGTCGAGACGAGTAGATGGTGTTCCAAGGGAGAGAGTGCAATCAACAGAAGTTGATGAAGAGAGGTCATCATAATCATAATTATGAGGGTGGTCTTGGTCGTACAACATGGAGAAATTAGCGTTTGTTTGGTATCCCATCATTATTTGAAGTTTACAGTGAGAGAGAATAGAGAGATGAGAGATGTATGTGTTGTCTGGTTGCTTTGTGAGTAGGTTATAAGGTACAAATTAAGACATGGCTACATATATATAGAGCCTTTGTTTAACTTAACGACAAAAGGAATTGGTATGATCAAATATATTGTAGTGAAGATTACATTACTTTTGCTACTTTATCTAAAGAAAGCAGCAATGCTACAATGAATATTCTCAAGGGCTTTAGTTAACTCCTTTCTTAATCGAGTTTTTCATTTTTGGGTACGGAAACAATTGGCATCAACCAGTAATATAATATATTTTTTTTAGAATTAAGTGGAGCACCACTTTTTATTTCAGTTGCTATATTCAAATACTGGATACATGTTTAGCATTCTCATTTCCTCGTGTTGATATTTTGTTTTTATGTTGCAATTTTGAATCAGTATCAAAGCTATTCAAATGGTTCTCTCTTTTTTTCTTTAATTCAAATGGTTGTTTCATGTCGTTGAATTCAGTTTTAGCAGCATTTCAGGAACAAGTTTTACAAGTACATATACATAAACCGAGTTGTTTCCTTACATGTTTGTTTTAAATAAATGTGACAAAAGCAAAGTATAAATGTTTAACATTTAACCAAACCAAAGTGTTGGTAGCCTAATGATAATACAAAATGTTTGGTTTCCTTGTGCTCCGGGTTCAAACCTTCTTTGGTATAGATGCTTATCCTTTAAATCAGAATATTTAAAGGCTGATTGCGGTTCTGTGAGATATTATGGACCAAAAGGCTCGAAACTTCCACTATTAAAAAAAAATCTTAACCAAAACTACAATATACTCCCTCCGTTGCAGAGTCACCTTTTTTTTTTTTTTTTTTCAGAGTCACCCTTGACTGAATTAAATGAAGAGAAGCACATTGTGGCTCGAACCTGTGAGGCGGTGAATTTCATTGTAGATTGCGGTAGCTAGGATTTCAGGAGTCATGCTTTCCTATGGATTACAACATTTGATGCCCGTGGGACGACCTCTAAGTTGGCTTACTTTGACGGCACACTGTTGATGGAATAAAAGGCTGGTTTTGGACACTCCAACTTTGGGAAATCTGGGACAACCAGAGCTGCTCGGTACTAATGTTCAAGCAGAGGTGGAGGCTTTGGTCTCCCTAGTCTTCTTCCCACACTTTTTGTCCTTTATTGCTTCAAATATGTTTGTTTCTTTGTCATTTCCATATAACCTAGTTTTGATTGTTTTTCCAGTTTGTTTTTTTGTGATTTCCCTATAACCTAGTTATTGTTGTTTTTCCGGTTCATCGAAATGTACATTGTTTTGATTTACCAGTTATTTGTATATGTGGTATAACAAAATAAATAAATAAATAAATATCTAAGGATCTCAATTTATATTTTCAAAAGATAATATATTCTTAAGAAAAAAGAAAAATGGAAAGATGCTCAAGTGCTCTAAATGCACATGTTAAAAACGACAAAATCAATTGTTTGTCGTTTTATGCCATGTCATTTTTTTGGAACTTAAAATCATAACCAAAATTTGGTAAATACTGTACTAAATACTGAAGCTTCTTTAATATAAAGGCGATATATGAATTATTACATGTCGTGATTAAGGAGAACAAGTACTGTTTAAGCTAGGAATGAAAATAAAAAGGGTAAAGGTAAGAGAATTCCGAAGTGAGATTCTTGGCAATGATCAAAAGCAACATCTTGTGTTCTTTTTCTTTGGCTTGGGGAACGAGAGATTCAATTGATCAGTCAAAGAAGCAAACTCCAACTTAAAGTAATTGCTTAAAGCAATAATCAGAAATAAGACACACAAACGAATAAACTCAACTGGATACACTCAACTACTGCTTCTTTTTCTTTTTTTCTTTTGTTCTCTATTTTGGGTTTATATACTTAATTCGTTCCTCTCCTGAAATAGATGAAAATTTTGCCAAGACAAGAATAATATATTCCCTCTGTTCCATAATATTTTTTGCACAAAAATTAAGAAAATTATATTTTTAAAGAAATTCATTTTTAAAGATATAACTTTTAAATCATTTAATCAATTATAAAAAAAACTGTAAAATTTAATTGGTTAAACAGTTTATAATAAAATTAAAATTAAATTTAAAGCCTCAAAATTTTATGTAAATTAAAACAAAATATCTTTCTAAAACATCATCTATATTAAAATGGAAGGAGTATTAAATATCAACAGGAAACCTAAAAAAATCTTAAACCGAAAGCAAAATGAATTGTTCTAATGAAATATGTATATGTGCATATAAAAGACAACTCTGTTATATATCCCATAGAATTAACACAACAAAATTGTCGTTTTCATCATACATTATTGTCTACGATCGTATTTTCTTTATGAGAAATTATATTGGTCTACAGATATAACCTATTTCCCTTATCTTAAGTTCTGTTGTCTCGATTTATTTCATCTAAAACTCCTTGCACGGATCCGATTGTTATTACTCTTGAAGAACTTTGTAGACATTATATTTTTGGTAGAATTTCAAATGTAATAAAAAATTATTTTGTTATGCTTGTCTTGGAGTTTAAAACGATAATTTTTTTCTAATTTGAACCCCATTTTGTCGAATAATCGAGACTAACTATTAATGTCTAAAGAATTAAGATTGCATTTTCAAAGAAATAAGAACACAAATTTGAGCGATTGGTAAACTTTGATCCAGAATATGTTCGTCCGTTTCTTCTTTTCTTGTGGCTTACCCAAGAATATGGACCGACATATTATATGCTTGAGTCTGAAAATAATACCGATCAAATAAAGATTCAAAGAATATGAAAAGATTCAACAGAGCCACAGAAGCAGGCTTTAAGCAAACAGAGAGAATAAAATCAAAGTTGCGAGTGGTGAGCTAGATTTTTTAATTAAAAGACTGCCGCTATTAGCAGAGATGTCTCTCTCTCTTATCTCTTTCTAACTAACACATGCACTTTTAATTTGTTTCACGGAATAAGAAACCTAAAAATATGATTATTTGAAAAATTGGTCAATTCTTACATCAACAGAAACCATCGGTCCCGATCAATATATGAACACGTAACCTGTGCAAAACGTACATCAACTAGTACAAAGTTATATTTTCATACATGAACTTTCAAAATTTAGTTTAACATATATTGACATAATTTTCATTAGACAAACGTTATGGAAAATGATTTGTCATTAATTGGTAATAGGAAATTGGTCAATTCCTACATTAACAGGGTCCAACAGTTCCGATCTATTACCACATAATACGGTTTAATCACCACATAATAAAATAAAAACCTCACCTAATCAACGCTAGGGGTGGGCATTCGGATACCCGTTCGAGTTTGGATCAGGTATTTCGAATTTTCGGATATTTTGTTATAGGAGTATAGAACCCGTTCGAGTATTTCTATACTTCGGGTCGGGTTCGGGTATTTTTAGTTTGGCTTTGGTAATTTCGGATCGGATTCGGATAATTAGATTTTGAAAGAAAAATAAATAAATTCTTCATATCGTTCAATTTTCTTGTATTTAAAAATATACCTTTCATTTAACTGGTTTTTTATTTTTAATAGAATAAATGATTAATAGAATTGGAGATAAAATTTTAAAATAAAAAGACAGTAATTTGGTTATTGTTTTGAATTTTGGATACAATTTTTTGTTAATGCACAAAACAAGAAGCTTGACATGTGTTTCAAGTGAGTAGCAATCCATAATTATATGTATATAATATGATGTAAACTATGTGTAGCATCAATATAAATATTAATTTTGATTAAAATAACCCGCACCCCCGTGCGGGTGTTTGATTTAAGTTGTGTCCAACGTAAACGCATAAACCGCTGGTTTTATAAAAAAAATCCATAATTTGTTTATTTGTATGTAATATTATATTAAAAAAATTATAACTTGATGCAATTTAATGTAATTATAGTATTCATATATTAACCTATTGTTTTTTGTTAATTTATTTTAAAATGAAACAACATACTAAAGTTTATTTTATTTTATTGCATTACCCATTATTAATATTGTACGAATATTGACTAAATTGACCATACTAAAAAAAATATCCCTTTAATATTCGTACAATAGTAATAATAATCAATATATGAATATCGATTTGGTTAGTTAATATTCGTACAATAGTAATAATAATCAATATATGAATATCGATTTGGTTAGTTAAGCTTTGAAATTTTAATTAATTAATTTTAATTGATTTTAAATGCAATGGCATAATCTGCAAATAAAAAGAAATACAAAAAGGAAGCGCTTAATTTATCGTAAATGCAATGGCTAAATGTGTAAATAAAAAGAAGTACTAAAAATACTAATATTCATGTTTCCAAACAATTCTCATTTATACTGTTATCTATGTTTCCAAACAGTATAAAAAAACTTCAGTTTTAATGATATAGATTTATACATTTATCTATGTTTCCAAACAGTATCAAAAAATACTTCAGTTTTAATGATATATATATACATATGTTTAACTATCTTCGAATATTTATTCGGGTTCGGATATTACATGTTCGGGTTTGGTTATCCAATCTCTCCTAACTCAATATCCATTCAGATATTTTTCAACTTTGGTTCGGATTTCGGTTCGAATTTTTTGGGTCGGATTCGGGTGCGGCTTCGGGTATCGGGTAAAGTGCCCAGGCCTAATCAACACGTAACAGACAATTTATTTTCTATAATGTTTGACTAGCAGAAATTAGGTTAATGTATGTTAAATAAATTTTCAAAAGTTCATGTACTGAATTTAATTTTTTTATTAGTTGATGTATGTTTTCGCATATGTAAAGTGTATGTATTGGTCAGAATCGTTGGCCCATGTTGATGTCGGAATCGGCCAATTTTGTGTTAGCAATTAACAACAACTCATTAATGTTTAACTAACGGAAATTAGGTCAATGTATGTTAAACCAAATTTTGAAAGTTCACGTATGAAAATTGAATTTTAGCTGATGTATGTTTTTGCACACGTGATGTGTTCATGTATTGATCGGGACCGATGGCTTTTGTTGATGTAGGAATTGGCCGATTTCCCATGATTATCCGCAAGACACTACGAGCACCATTAGAAATGAAATATCGCTCCGAAGTTGCTCATCTATTTAATAACAATATAAATTAAATAAATAACTAAATAGTAAATAAATAAAATAAATTTGAATCACTAAGAGCATGATTATTGGAGGGTTATTAGGGTGGAGTTCTTAGCAGAATATAAGAATCCGTCTCTTAACTTTTAACTGAAAAGCTAAGAACCGGTTCTTAAATAGAGTTTTAAAAACCGGTTCTTAACTTTTTTAGTTAAAAGTTAAGAGACGGATTCTTATATTCCGTTAAGAACCTCATTCTAAGAACCCCCAATAATCATGCTCTATTGCGGTTTCCAAAACCAGTTTCTGCAGGAAATTTACGGGTGGGCCCCACTTTTTCTTTAAAAAACGGTCACCAAAGTTGCGAATTAAGTATCGATATTGGGCCAGTTTTTGCATTGTTTGCGGGTCCCACCGACACGTGGCGGTCCGCGATTGATTCAATTTTTTTTTTTAGGAGAAAAAAAAAATCAAAAAAAAAAAAAAATTTAAGGACCCCAAAAATAGTTTCAAGGATAATGATGGTCTAATATCCTGCTCCCTCCGTTCTTATTAGGCTAGATACACCTAGAGCAACAAAACCACATTTATTAGGCTTCTCTTCGAAAATAAATGTAAGTTGAAGCAGAAGAACGCGATGCAGGGAGTGCCACATCTCGACAATGCTCTTCCGATCCTGCAAATGAACAAACAATTAATCTACCACCAGGACCAACTGGCCTAACAATGATGACCAACCAAGGACTGTTGTCAGCTCCAAAATGCCTCCTCGGAGAAACATCGATTGAGGAGTACCGCAGAGCACACCCGAGAAGTCAGAGAGGATGAGGAAACACCCAAAACAGACGAAGCACATTATCACCAAGAGCGGCGAGGACCGGGAAGGCAAGGAAGAACAACCAGCGGAAAGACAAAGGACATGTCATAGGCCATTCGCCTCAACCAGAACCCGAGAGTCACACACGAAATCACAGCAGCGCCAACAACCACACAGCCACCAGAACTACCACGCTTGTGCCTCCGGAGACAACCTTCGAAGTCGTCCTCTGCCGGAGAAAGAGAGAGCCACTATCACTCGACACTGAGTGACATCAAAGAGGCTCGGAAACAGACCAACCATGCAGAGAAAGAAACCCTAGGCACCAAGGACACCAGATCTGGACGGAGGAGCCACGAATCACCTCCCCCCCACCCCCGGCTTCCTCTCACCGCCGGCGACAGAGTAGATCGGGAATGGAGAAAACTTTGGTCCATCACGCTCCGAAACCCTAAGAACCGACAGCACGACAGCACACCACCACACCCCTCGTCTGGACTCCATAACTTCACCAGATAAACGACGGAGCTTAAACGACAAAGCATTTCTAGCCCAGAGCACTCAATTTCAGAGCCGAAGACATAGAAGGAAAGAAAAAAGGCCTCCAACAACGGGGCGTCGCCGGAGCAAACGGAGAAGAAAGAGGCGAGGTCGAGAGAAGGTTCCCGATCCTTTTGGTTAAAAAATTTCTCTGAAATTTATTCTCTAAAGTTGCTGTAGAACAGAGTTCGCTCGATATTAATAGTTTCAAAAGACAAAAACATAACTAAACTATATAATATATTTACCAGGCTAATAGTTTTAGAACAATATTATAAAATTTTATACAATATATAACTAGGTTGCATGGAAACTCGGATGAAAGTCCGTTTCACGTTTCAGAAACATTTCGAAATAGGAATCTCTCGGAAACTCGTGGAAACTCATTAAAAACTTGTTTCTTGAAAATCTCAATTTGGAAACTCAATAGAAACTTACGTTTCTACTTTAAAAACTTGTGATTCTGTTTTGAAAACGTGAAGAAAACTTTTTAAATAAATTTTGTAAATTGTATCTTTATTTTAAGTTAAGCTACTTAATAAGTATTGGATATCTGCTATTTTAAAAATTTAATACGATTTTTATGTTTAACTATTACTTGTTTCATTTTCATACACATAACATAAAATTGTTACTTGTTTATTTTTATTCTTAGATAGACCAAACATAATAAAATATTGTACTCACATGTTAATAATATATGTATATATATATATATATATATATATATATGCATATACATGCATATAATTATAAACGTTTCCAAAACGTTTTCATTCCAAAAAAATTAAAACCATGTTTCCACATTTCGTTTTTGCGTATCCGTTTCCGATTTCATGCAACCTAGATAACTCATATATATATACATATACTAAATGTACTATTTAAATATATCCTTGTTTTGTATATTGTTCGAGAACTCACTAAGCGTAACGCGTGCGGTTGAGTAAGCCTAGCGCCGAATTAATTAATCAGAGATTACACGAAGATTAATTAGAGAGTAGTTTTATAGATTTTTATCAGTTTTTTTGGTCTATATATTAATAATGTGCACTTTAAAAATTAGGATAAATGAACTGAAAATACAAATTTAGCCTTGTCTTCTGAGTTTTTCCCTAGCGAATTCTCTACAACTTGAAGCCGATTTTTTCCGTGATTTTGCTAATATTTCTTTTAATTCTTGCAAGTTCTGATCAAAATATATCTAATCTAACACACGCATATCATTTGAAACTTAAAATCTTCAAAAACAGTGAGTTTTTTTATTTTCCGATTTACTGGCCGAGTAACACCAATCCGCCACAGTGCTAGCCCGAATCACGCTTTTCCAGCGAAAAACCGGTCGCCTATCCCGCGTATTCAAACAGGGAAATATAACAAAATAAAGTTATAGTATGCACAACAAACTTAAATTTTCAAGTATTCAACAAACATAAAAATGAAGAACAAAACTTAGGTTCATTCATACGGTTGGTAAAATTTACCCCACCTTTTATAACCAACTAAAATGTCATGTAGGACTAGCTGAAAAAGGTAATAAAATTTAAAAATAAAAGGCTGAAAAGAACAACACGAAGTTAACGCCGTCTGCGAAACCTGAAACTCTAAAAATCTGAAATCTAAACTCTAAACCAAAAACCTAAACTTTAAACCCCAAATCCTAAATCCTAAACTCTAAATCTTAAATTCTAAACCCAAATCGTAAACCCAAAACCCAAAACTCTCTAAACCATAAACCCTAAATCTTAAAGTATAATCCTAAATCCTAAACCCTAAACCCTAAATCCTAAATACTACCCTAAATCCTAAACACTAAACCCATCACTTGATTAGGGTTCGGGTTTAGTTTTTAAGGTTTAGAGTTTAAGATCGATGGTTTATGGTTTATGGTTTTGGGTTTAGGATTTAGTATTTAGGGTTTATGGTTTAGAGTTTTGGGTTTAGGGTTTATGATTTATGATTTATGGTTTAGGATTTAGTATTTAGAGTTTTGAGTTTAGGGTTTAGAGTTTAGATTTAGGGTTAAGGTTTAGAGTTTAGGGTTTAAGGTTTAGAGTTTAGGGTTTTGAGTTTAAACTTTAGATTTTTTGAGTTTCGGGTTTTGCAGACGTCATTAACGTCGGTATTGTTTTTTCTCAGATTTTTTTTTTTTGATTTTGTTACTTTTTTTTAACTAATCCTATATGGCATTTTGGTTGGCTATAAAAGTTGACTCAGGGTGAACTCAAGTATTGTTCAAAAATTAACTAATCAACCACGCTAAACGCTTTTTCGCTAGAATAGCCGTTTGTTATAAATAAAAAAAATCCCTCTATCGCTCTTTTTTTTATTTTTCAAATATAAATGTAGCCGTTTTTGCCTTTGGCATTTGCGTTTGCAATTTAACCTCTAAAGAAACGAAATTGGTTTAAATATAAGGACGCCTGCATGCAAATAAACAAACGTTTAATAAGGTGCTTTAATGGTTTAATAAGTAATCACCGATTTACGACGCTACCTTTAGCATTTTGGATCCGTACTGTATTATACGGTCCGTATCCAACACAGCAAAAGGGCCAACCACAAAGAAAGAACAAAAAAGAATCAAGATCCGATTGGGTTGAGCTATCTTTATCCTTTTCTCTTTTTGTTTCTTATTAGTTACGTTTTTAACATGTAGTTTGACCGGTTTGCTTTCTAGATAACTTATCGTCGACTTATTCTACATATTTCTATCAATGCTTTTGAGATTCGACCCCGTAATCTGTCACGACATAAGTGTAATGGACGTATACACTAATCCAATGGACGTATGCACTAGTGGACCTACTTTTTACAGTTGTTGGCCCATACTATTTTTAAAATTTTCTAGTATGTTAAAAAAAAGGGGGTCTTCAAACATAGATGTAATGTTTTATAGAAACATTTTTATAATAGGACTGAAAAAGCTAATATTAAGATATACTAAGTCACTAATATTTTCAGTTCACACAAAATTAGATTGAAAACTACTTAGACTAAACCATTTTTAAATCCTAATGGATATTTAAGTTAATTCTTGCAAGATTATTCTTTATTGATTATAAAAAAACTCTTTAGTAGTTCATGATATAAGACATCGTAAACATAAAAATAAACACCTTAAACTTAATTAAAAAAGAAGAGAAACACCAAAAACTTATTTAGATGCAAAAAGGAAAATCATAATCCTAATTTTAAATCCGTATCTCATATCTGTACTTCACTATTCGATTTGGAGTTTGTCCTCAAGCTTCGATTTTGGTATTCCATCAACTTCCACATTTTGTGTTTAAAGTTTCAAACTCGTTGGTGTTTTAATTCTTGCAAGGTATTCCTCTATCAACTTCCACATTTTGGTATTCCTCTATCAACTTCAATCTTTTCCTTTTTTTTCTCCTCCGCGTAAATCTTTAGTAAAACACCTTGTATGCATTCTTATATTTTAGTTTCTAGAACTTTTGAGATCATTGACGTTCTATCTTTAACATCATCGATTCTATTCCTTGAAAGATTGAAAAAGAATTTTCATGACCATGTGAACTATCTATCAAACCCTTTTGTGCTAAAAAAATTGCAAGTCGTGTCTCTCGGTGTGGTTGACATAGTCAATGATAGGAAATTCTACGAAAGAAACAATAGTTGAAACATTTGCTGATTTTGCGTTTTGTGACCCTTATTGCTTCATTACTGCAATTTCTAACATCAATATTATATGTGTTGAATCTGAGTTTGGTTGGCTTAGATAAAGAGAAACAGATTAGATGGATTTTTTTGTTGATCCGAAGAGAGTGAGATTATAGAGTGTGTGAACAAAGTAGAAACTAGTCGACACTCGTTGGAGTTAGCCGGAAAGTACAAGTCGACGAAAAAGAGTAATTAAACCCTAATTTCTAGTCGTTGTCTATGTGTTCAAGTCTGGATCTTCTCCCTTTGCTCTCATTTCCCTTTTATACACAAACCCCCTCCTCTCCTTGCCATAAGTTGGTTTTCCCTAACGAGTTGGGTCGGGATTAACGGGCCGAGTGATTGGGCCGAGCCTTCGTCGTTGCTTTAATTGTTGAGCTATGAAGCCGAGCTGGCGTTGCAGAGCTCGCGGCTCCTGGGTTGTAGTGCCAGGCAATTGAGCCGGTCTCATGACGCCTAATTAAGCCTGGTTGAGCCTACTATTTTTTTTTCTACATCGTACATATCATTACTAGAATGAAGGTTTAGTACATGATTAGATGCACTACAATTTGCTTGAAAACCAATCTGAAAGTCGGGTTGAGCCGACTTAGTGGGCCGAGTTATTTATTTAATGGTCTTTGTGGAGAGATGCAATCTATTTCCAACGGTGAAAACCAATCTGAAAGTCCCCTCAATTCACTTGTGAAGACGCAGTCGATCTCGGTGAATTTGTGTGAGTGGTTGTGGAAAATGAAGAACTCGGTTGAAAGTGGTTCGAACGGAATCATCCACTTAGTGGGACTCACGTGGATTAGTTGTGACACGTGTGTTTGTCAATCACTCGGCGGGACTCATGCTAGTAAACTGTGACAATCGTGGTTGTCAGTTGCTCGTCGAAACTCGTACGAGTAAACAGTGACAAGCATGGTTGTCAGTTGCTCGACGGGGCTTATGCGAACAAATTGTGACAAACGTTGCATGTTATTTACTCGGCAATGCGTATGTGAGTAAACTGTGACAAATGTTGCTTGTCTCTTTTCTCATCTTTCAGTTCTGACCCTTAGTAATCAACAACAGTATTAAAACCAACACAATGAAGTATATATAAATAGCTCGACTTGTGTAAGAAATCAAAAGTAAAATACAAGAACGAAAACTATAAACCCTAACCTTGAGTGATTGGAATGAAATCGAAACTGTCTATAGAACATTTTCATATATGATCTCGAATTAAATTCTACAAATCGTTTTTCAAGAGGAAAACAATCGCTTTTGGAAGAGATGAAATGGTTCGATCTTCGTATATAATCTTGATTCGTCTTTTCAACACCCAAATTTGTTAGATATGTATAGTTTTCTTAAAATAATATATGAAAAAAGGATTACCATCGTGGTATTTGGGGTTTTTTTACATAATTTAGGCATCAATATTTTTTGCATAATTGCTTTTGACCTAAGAGCTCCGAGTTAGTTACTTGTGTGCTAAGTTATTTACTGTCTTTAATTTCATGACCGGATGGTACGTTATCTCTCTTACTTTCTTGTTTCGGAATCACTTTCATCTTCAAGGATCACTTCAAATGGGATTGATTTCCACTTTCTTGAACGATTGTGTGATTCTTCTTCCAATCGCTGTCACATTCTACTTCACATGGTGGTTCATTCATTTCTTCTCTCCCAATCTATTAACCCATCTCGGAATCAATATGTTCGGACTTGGGTTTTTTGACATCCATCACATTCATCTTCCTGGTTGGTGTATTCATGTCCTCATGGCTTAGAGCTTCACTTCTCAGCATTGGAGAATGGTCTATCAAGAAAATGCCCCTCATCAGCTACATCTACTCCGCTTCTAAACAAATCAGCAGAGCTATCTCACCAGGTCAAACCCAGAGAAAACAAAAAGTAAACAAAAACTCCTAATCTTTTTTTTTTCAGCAACAACTAATCTTTAGTTACCCTTTTTCTCCTTTTTTTTTAATCAGAACAAAGCTCAGGTGCATTCAAGGAGGTAGCGATTATCAGGCATCACATTTGGGAGAATACGCTTTTGGGTTCATTACATCCACTGTGATTCTTCGAAGCCGTGCTAATACAATAATGTTGGGAAAGTTTTGAAATCCTAATGATATTGAAAGATTCATAGAGTTTGGATGTGTTTAAGCCTTTTATTAGTCTAGACACTAATTAACAAAGAGAACATATAAAAGGTTGGATTTGAAAGAGATATTTTAATATTTTAAAAGTAAAACAATTTCATATATTATTGTTTTTTGTTATCAAATGATGGGATAGGTTGAGAGACGCATGGATTCTCATGAATATAGAAAAAGAACAATTGAATCTCTCGGAAGCAGCCTTAGCAACTTTAAAACTCTCTAACTCCTACTAAAGAATGTATGTATCAATAATGCCTCTCTGTGTAAACGTCAAGAGAGTGCAGAACAGAGAGAGTTGTACGCCTCAACACAGAGCTTAAACTTCTCTTGAGCCTCTGCCTGCAATTTCCACCACATTAACCCAAAACAATCTGTCACACACAACTTGAGAAAACCTATAACAATCCCAATCTTTGTTCAAAAAGCATACCTTAGAAGGCCCCTGGTTCGTATCCGGATGCCATTTCTTAGCTGATGAACGGTAGCTGCAAGAAAAAACTTTACTGAATACACTCTTGTCAGATTTTTATTGGATTCACTTGGAAGACTTACGCTTTCTTAACATCTTCTAGTTTGAGGGGACCAGTAAGAGGTAGACCAAGAGCATTCCTATCAGACTGAGACCCAACCATCAAAGGCTCATCGCAAGACTCATTGTTGTTCCAGGTTTTGCTCCTTTGAGACTGAGTTGTCCAGCTCCATCCTTCTCTCCATTGAAACCCCGATGACGCCGAGTCCCTCGAATACGAGGACTTCTGAGATTGGCCCGTCCATGCTTCTCTCCATTTCTTCTCAAATTTATTAGTAGCATCAGCTTCAAAATCGTCGTCGGTGTTTCCTTCTCTGTGCCACCCTAATATATACAAACAAACTTGTGTGATGTGTGATGCTAAGAAGAAGAGAAGAAAGAAACTCTCACGTTTAGTTTTCTTGTCACGAGGCTTCTTTCCCCGGCCAGGTGGAGACTTTTTCTTCATATGCCTATCTCGGATAAGCGGATTTGGACCAATGTTCCACTCATTCTACACGTTATAAGACAAGACAAGCTTGAGAAAACCAGACCTTTTAAGTATTGAAGCTATCAAGAAAGTAAGAAAGATATTTAACCTGAAGGGGATCGTTAAGTCCACTGTGGAAGAGAAGCTTGTCTACAGTCTTTTTAGCACAAGTGCGACGCCCCTTCTCCTTAACGGTACATGTGAACCTTACAGACGAGTTCTGGGATCAACACGTTTTGAACATACACAGATCAACTCATCTCTTCTAACGAAAGTTCACAAATTTGCAATACCCATTTGGTTGTAATGAACAAATCATCCGATCAAATAGTTTGACAACATTTCACACGCACCTTTGAAGATTCAGAAGTTGTGCCACCACCACCCTTGGAACCTCTATCCTGCGGGAAAAAAAAATAAAGAATCGAACATCTAATTACAGTTTTCTGAGGAACGAACCAGATTCAGAATTCTCGAGATAAGATCTTACGGAACCGAAGTGTTTCCTCGATTTCTCAGACAGGACACTGGTCGAATGAAATGGAGCGAGAATGGTTTTCGTAGCCGCCGAAGGTGATGAAAATGAGCTTTTCAGCGAGAGGAGGGTTCTCCATCTTAGCATAGTGAGATTTGGGAACAAGAGCGAAATTGAGAAATCACGAATTTGAGGATTCTTATGCAATTTGACGAAGAAGACGAGCGGAGAGAGGGTGAGACTCTAGGCCTGGGCATTTTAACTTGGACCCGAAGACCCGAACCGGAACCGATCCAAAAATACCCGACCCGGAACCGGACCGAAAATTTACAAATACCTTTTAAGTCTAAATTTTTTTTACCCGAAAGAACCGGAACCGAAAAGGAACCGATCCGAATAGACCTAGATCCGAAAAAAACCGACCCGAATAGACCCAATCCGATAAAAACCGATTTGTACCCGACTTAAAAACATGTATATCTAAAACTACGATGTTTTCTGTTCTATTTTATATATATTATTGGGCAAATCTCCAAAATGTATCACAAAAATAGCACTCTAAAACTAAAATGACCAAAATAGCACCTTTCTAAGTTTATCCTTTGAAAATTTTAATTTTTTTATTTTTCAAAATTTGAAATCTTATCCCCAAAACCTCATTTCTCAACTCTAAACCCTAAACCCTAAACTCTAAACTCTAAACCCTAAACCCTAAACCCTAATCTATAAACCCTAAACCCTAAACTCTAAACCATAAACCCTAAACCCTAAATCCTAAACCCCACCCTTTAACTCTAAACCCTAAGTTTGTGATTTTTGATAAAACATTAAGTGCTATTTTTGTGATTTTTGACCTTGAGTGCTAGTTTGGGAACAAAAACTTGATTTAGTACTATTTTTGTCTTTTTCTCTATATTATTTTATGATTTAGTTAAAATATCTTTTGTTAACAACATTTGTTATTATTTTTTAACATTTTTAAAGTAATATAAAGCTTTAAAATGTAAAATTTAGAGTTTTAAAATATTTTATTTTAATTATTAATAGTTTCATTTAAGTTGTTTAGTAAAATTTTAGATATATATGACAAATATTCAACTAAAGTTGATGGAATTGGGTATATCATGTCATTTTCAGATCCTAAATACCTGAACCCGACCCGGATCTGATATGGACCCGAAAAATTACGGATATTTTATGGTTATTTTAATTATAGACCCGAACCGACCCGGACCCGAGAAGAACCGACCCAAACCCGAACCGAAAATTTCTAAGTACCTATTAGGTCTAAATATTTAGGACCCGAAAAGACCCGGACTCGAAAAGAACCGGCTCGAACCCGATCCGAAGACCCGAACGCCTAGGCCTAGGTGAGAGAAGGGTCGAGGAATGAAATGAGATGGAAAAGGGTTTTTGACCGGTCCGGTATAACCGGGACCCGATGTATACTCTGGTTCGGTCACTGCTTCCCAACTCCATTCAATTTTCATTATCATGACTACTAGGCCTCGGTTACTTATTATTAGGGTTGGGATCAAATTTTCCGGGTTTTGGGGTTCAGCTTCTTAAGCTCATTTCGAGTTTTATATATAATCGAGTAAAATTAATAACATTTCAGGTTCGAAATGTCATTTCAAATCACATGTAAAAAACTGTTTTGGAACCGAACTTAGTTCAGATTCAAATAATGTCCATCAGGTTTTGCCTTGCCATCTCCGGCGATGTCCAATATCCATGAGACCGAATCACCGTAATTTACATAATTCACGGAAGACATTTAACATGGCATTTTCACGATTAAATAATATTTCATTCTTGCCACCAGATTTTTTACTCCTATTTCTGCCCTTATGATATTACTAGCCATTATGGAAGAGTCGAATCCGCCAATCATACTTTTCCAGCTATGTAGTAGCTCTTGTCACAATAGGGGTTCCTAAGGCTGGACTTGTCCTAAAATAGCCATAGTGTTGATTGCTCTAACTTCTTTTTGAGGAAGTGCATCAAGTGCTTAAGGAATTTTGGGATATCATGCCCCACAAATTAGTTGCCAAGTGTGCTCTAACAGGGTACTCTACCACAAGATCGAGTTACAACTCAGAGCTCGGGTAGTTTTACAAATCATATCAAAATAAATATGAATTAGATTTTAAATACTTATTTTGAGTACTAATTCAAATCTTCGAATATTTGTTCGGATTCGGGTTTTCAGATTTTCAAAAATTTTGGGTATACAGATTCGGATGATAGCCAATGCCCAAGTACCGTCCTACAAGATTCTTTTCATGTATTTTTACAAATCGGACAGGGTAAGGATTGATCCTCATGTCAGATTTGGGTTACAGGTCTTTGACCAAACATAATTATCACATGAAAAAACTTGTAAGAATAAAGTGGTAAGTTCCAAAAGCTTGTAGCTTTTTTATTAACAATACTGGAGATTAAAAAATCCAAAAATCAAGCAGTTGTTATATGTTCATGTCTGAGAATTGAATAAAATCTCTATAGAAATGAAACATATAATATATCTGTCTGAGAAACATTCTAAACATTACAATAACATTGCTTTTTAGCTTACATGCTTCTACTCTCAGAACCTCAAAATCCTTTATTCATATTATCCCAAGAAAATCAATCTACCACTGGTCGTTTCAAAAGAGATTTCATTTAGGAGCATTAGGACTTTTAATCTCTTTAGAATCATTGTTAGATGATCCTTCACCTTCACTGCTTTGGAAGTCTTGGGTCGACAAAGCTATCTGTCTGAATTTCTTCATATCTGCATTGTAAGATGTCTGGCTATAATCTGAGCTTGTTCCTGATGTCCCGTAAATGTTACTATGTCCCGGCTTCACACCTTCATATAAAACATCTAGTGACACTTCTCCTTCTAACGCTCTTACAATCTGAAAGAAAACAAAACATAACATTTTTTTTGTTATTATCTGAAAACAAAAGGAATCCATTTTGATGTTATACTATTGGTTCACCTGGCTCATCTTTGGGCGTTTACGTCCAGAATGGCGAATGCTAGCAGCAGCACAAGTCACCATTCGAGCCATTTCTTGCGGGTTGTAGTTGCCTTCAAGCCTTACATCTGCGAGCTCATTAAAGTTTCCATCTTCTAGCGCGCGAACCATGATAGGACGAGCCTATATTTGTAGTAAAGTGCAATCAGTAGTACCCGTAAAAAAGGCAAAAGCATATACCAACGTTTGTAAGTAGGAAAAATGAAAAAAACATATATACCCAGTCTACTAAGGTGTCGTCCATGGTACTGTTACTATCGACCGGTCTTTTCCCAGTGATTAGTTCTAACAACATGACACCGTACGAGAAAACATCGGACTTCTCAGTTAATTTACCGCTCGATGCATATTCTGGAGCTAGATATCTACACATGTTTGTGCAGAGAAGTAAATTGGTCACTCTACAAAGGTTATGCTTCTTGAGTAGTATGAAAAATCTTATCTAGTGAAAAAAACGCTTACCCGAAAGTTCCCATCACACGAGTAGATACATGAGTGTAGTTATCAGAAGTTAACTTGGCCAATCCAAAATCAGCCACCTGAAAAAAGACAAATGCTTAAAGTCACCAGCTATAGTGATTTTGTATCAACATAAACTGAAGCTGAATGCAGCCACTAGTTTATCACACCATTGCATCAAAGTTGAAGTCCAAGAGAATGTTTGCAGACTTGATGTCACGGTGAATGATCCGAGGATGGCCTATGACGATTTCTCAGCCCAAAATGAATTACTAGTCAGAAATTTTTTTCACTTTTTTTGCAACATTGGTTGAGATATGAGATTGGTGTAATGTTGAAACTCACAGTCTTCATGAAGATAAGCGAGTCCTTTCGCAGAACCTAATGCGATACGCATCCTGGTGGAGAAATCCATTACTGGAAGATTCTTCCCTGTAATAATAATAACAACCAACAAAGGTTAAAAAGTCTTGAATCTATAGACTACATAAAACATTGTGTTGTAAGTTTGAAGTGTCTAACCATGAAGATGATATTCCAAAGTATTGTTAGGAACAAATTCATAAACCAACATTCTCTGCCCATCAGCAATACAATATCCAACCAAAGAAACAAGATATCGATGATGCACACGGCTAATGATATCAACCTCAGCTTGAAACTCTCTTTCTCCTTGTCCGCTACCCGATTTCAAACTCTTAACCGCGACTTCTTTCCCACTAGGCAACACACCTTTATGCACATACCCAAATCCTCCCTGTCCCAAAAGGTTAGAATCCACAAAGCCTCCTGTTGCAGCCGCGAGCTCTTGGTAAGTAAAAGTGCTTTTGTTGAATCCGAGGGCTAGAGTAGGTGGAGGAGGAGGTAAAACCGGGCGTGCTGGTCCTGAGTACAAGGAAGAATTATCTCCGCTTGCAGGCATCCGTGGAGGAGGAGGAGGCGGTGATGGTCCACTGCCTCCCCAACCACCAGAAGGTTGTTGGTTTTGGCCTTGTGAATTTAGGTGCCAATTTGGATAATTCTGTGAAGCATTGTTGCTGTTGTTGTTGTTTCCATAGTATTGATATTGATTTCCTGAGAAATATGTAAAATGGTGAAACTTTTGATGCAGCAACAGACGTACGTATATGTGTGTAGTAAATGGTTTTACCTTTCATGGATTCAGCGTCGAAGGAATCATCTTTTCTCTTCCTTCTGCGTCTAAGACACACAATAATAAGCACGATCATCAATAGTCCAGCTCCAGCTAATACACCTATAATGATCGCCGTATTCGTATTAATACCTCCTCCCCCTCCTCCACCGCTAGTGCCGCTACCTCCACCACTAGTACTGCTGCCACCTCCACTAGAGGGAGAATTATTCGAGCGAGAGCTACCATTATCTCCAGATGGTGACGTTCTACTACCACCATTATCTCCACCCCTAGATGGAGGAGAAGGAGGGGAGCCACGTGACGGTGGAGACTCATTGCCGCCGCCATTTCCTCCACCACCCTGTGATGCCGGTGGAGGAGGAGAGTTATTGCTGGAAACCGGGGGAGAAGGAGCTTGTGGAGCTGGTGGTGAGGTGGAATCAGGAGGAGGAGGTGATGAGCCTTCTTGAGTAGGAGGAGGAGGAGATGGAGACGGTGGAGACGGAGAAGAGCTTGAATTTGACGGTGGGGGAGCAGATTCTGGGGAAGAAGCCATTGGAGAAGAAGAAGAAACCTCTAAAATACAAACTCTCTATCTTCTCTCCCTTAATCACTCAAATTGTCTAAGAACAACAAACAACAAACAACAAAACGTAGATACACAAATCATTTATCAGATGGTGTTATTTGACCATGATTTCTTGTGTTATTATATTTGTCAGATAACTAACAATTAACAGCAAACAGAGTAATGCTAAGATTGTTAGATTTAATACAAAACTAGCAAGAGATTAGTACCTTAGAGAAAAAGATTAAGGGGAGAGTGCAAGAATAGAGAGAGAAAGAAACATTTTGGTAAGAAAATGATTATAGAAAGTAAGTAAAGAGATGAGATTTGCTCAGTCTTCATCCCGACAAACATGCCTCTTCTCTCTCTGTGTCTTAATAACTGTTTTTCTGTTAGTTAGTTGCATCGGTCTTATTTTTTTCATTTTGAGTCCATGATATTAGGAGCTAAAGATGTTGATTCAATTCCACGTAAATCCATGCATTATTTGTTTGTTAGTTGCATCCATTGAATTAACTCATCTTTTGTTTTATTTAAAGCTTTAAATTTAAATGGTTAATCCATTTTTTTAAATTATTTTACATTGATCAAAGTTTGTTTGAGTGTTGTTATAATAGAAATGAGATAATATATTATTTTACATATATTTTATGTTTTAAATAATAACCCACAAAAAATGTAATCCTAATATTAACAATAATCTGATTTACCATATAAACAAATATTATATGTAGTACCAATTTTAAAATTTTATTTATATCAAATAAATAAATATTAATTTATTTTAATATTTTACTTATATAAAATAAATAAATATTAACTTATTTTTATATTCCAATATAAATAATATCAGCTGATATTATATGATGAACATAGCATAATACAAAAAAATGTTTAAATAATGAAACCATTTAGATAAATAAATTATATAAAGTAACGTGTGATTCATAAATATAAGAGGAGTAAATATTATGTAGAATTGATGAATCACATGTTGGAATCAATAATTATGGTGCGCCGTTAGAATTTTAATGAGAACATAAAGCAACAAAAGTCCTTGTAACAACACGAATGTTCAAAAGTCCTTCATGTGTACTGTGTAGATCATCTTCAGTTATTGGATATTTGACCTTTAATAAAGAGTATAGTTTCATTTCAAACACACAATGACACAAAAAGTAATAAACCAAAATAGGGTAAAAATTAGTAATGTTCTTGTTTTAATAATATAGACAGGAATCTGTGATTGGTTTGCAAAATTTGGGTAGTTAAGTTGTTATTTATGTATGCAAACTATGCTACACATCTAACCCCAGGTTAAAAATTATAAAAATGCTAGGTTGAAAACTAGACATACATCTTAATTCTTTACATGGTGCATGTGCAATCAGAATTAACGACTAATCAAACCAGACCGGTTTTATGACAAAGTGATTGGATTTTTAATAATCGAACAAAAGAAGCCATGCCTCGTAGGTAACTAATAGTTCAATATACCAGTGCCATGACATACAATCAATCGATCTAACAGAAGTCTATCAGAATACGTAACTATTGGAGTGTTGGACCACAAGCCTATTAGACTTAATTTTGTCACACTTATAATTCCGAAGAAGATTTTATCCTCAAATGTAACAACTTTGTAACACAATTTTCAACAACTTAATTCAGGAGAGGTAACGTATCGGGAAAGTCATCTATCGAGCCCTTCACTATATATACAAGTCTCTTTGGAATTGTACACTCACCTCTCAAGAAACATAGCTTAAAAAGAGAAAATTTGAAAATGGCGATCTTGCTCTCTTTGTTTTTGGTTTTGCTTCTTACTCTTGTATCATCAATCTTTCTTAAGAAGTTACAAAACTCAAAACTCAATCTTCCTCCTAGCCCCTCAAGTCTTCCTCTCATTGGAAACTTGCATCATGTTGCAGGGTTGCCTCACAGATGTTTTCATAAGCTATCAATCAAATATGGACCGGTGATGCTTCTTCGACTTGGCTTTGTTCCGGTGGTTGTGATCTCATCCAGTGAAGCAGCTGAAGCGGTTCTAAGAACTCATGACTTGGAATGTTGCAGCCGACCAAAGACGTTCGGGACAAGAAAACTCTCTTACGGCTTTAAAGACATCTCCTTTTCTCCATACGGTGCTTATTGGCGGGAAATGCGAAAAATCGCGGTTATTGAGCTTTTTAGCCTTAAGAAGGTTCAATCTTTTAGGTACATTAGAGAGGAAGAGGTCGACTTCGTGGTAAAGAATCTGACGGAATCTTGCTTGAAACAATCTTCCGTGGATTTAAGCAAAACCTTCTTCTCCCTCACCGCAAGCATCATCGGTAGAGTAGCTTTAGGACAGAACTTCCACGAGGGCGGCTTCATTATTGATCAAGAAAGGATCAAAACGCTTGTTACGGACGCAGTGGAAGCTCTAGGGACTTTCACTTTCTCTGACATCTTCCAGGGCGGAGTCGGAAGATTCGTAGACTTGCTGTTTCAACGACACAAGAAGATCAACAAAATCTTTAAAGAGCTTGATGCTTTTTATCAGCATGTGATTGATGATCACTTGAAGCCAGAAGGAAGGAAAAATCTGGATATCGTTTCCTTGATGTTGGATATGATCGATAAACCCGAAAATGCAGATTCTTTCAAACTCAATATGGATAATCTCAAGGCAATCCTCATGGTAAGAAGCTCATCAAATCATGGTTTTGCTTCACATCTTATATTAAACCATAACTATATAGAATTAGATTTTTAATGTTTGTTATGTGATCTTCAGGATGTATTTCTTGGGGGGATTGATACAAGCTCTATAATAATGATTTGGGCTATGACAGAACTTGTTAGAAACCCTAGAGTGATGAAGAAAGCTCAGGAAAATATTCGAACCATCCTTGGGGCCAAAAGGGAAAGAATAACTGAAGATGATCTACACAAAGTTGATTACTTGAAGCTCATAATCAAGGAAACGTTCAGATTACATCCACCAGCTCCATTTATACTCCCAAGAGAAACAACGTCTCACATCAAGATCAAAGGCTATGATATTCCCCCGAGAACGCAAATCCAAATTAATGTATGGACAATCGGACGTGACCCCAAGCGTTGGACCGACCCTGAAGATTTCATCCCTGAACGGTTTACTAATAGTTCTGTAGATTTCAGAGGACAACATTTTGACCTATTACCTTTTGGTTCTGGTCGAAGGATGTGTCCCGCGATGTCAATGGCGGTTGCTACTGTGGAACTAGGTTTGATGAATTTGCTTTACTTCTTCGACTGGGGATTGCCAAATGGGATGGAAATTGGAGAAATTGACATGGAAGAATTTGGCAATCTCACCATTGTCAAGAAACTACCTCTTCAACTTGTACCCCTTCGACGTTATTGATGTGGAGTCTAAAAGGCTATGGCATGAAAAGATCACGAGCAAGGAACGTAAGGTTCTTATAGATATTGTTGCGTTATGTAATAATTGATGTTTGAACGATACTATATCAAGAAATAATAAAGTTCAGTGTTTTATCAGCATGTGAACGATACTATTAGTTTTAAACATATTTTGTTTCTTAGTGTTTCAAAAAAATATATTTAATTTCTAAATAATATAATAGATATTTGGTTTTATGTTAAGACTAACTTAATGTAAAATCATTGTTAGGCGCTAGTCGGGCGGCAACACCGGGCCTAGCGAGTTATCAAAAAATCGGGGATTAAACGGAGATTAATCGGAGCCTAGGTTTTAATACGATTTAATGTATTTATAATATGTTTATGTAATAAACATGATAATAATAGTTTTAATACGTGCTTATATATATAAATATATGTGATAGATGGACGTAGAAGCACCACAGTCCAGTGGCTTATGATGTTTATGTAATCTTAGGAGGTAGTGTGTTCGATTCTCCAGCAACATATCTTTTCCACTATTTTTACATGTGCGATTTTGAAAAAAAAAAACTTAACTTGTCCCACATCGGTTAAGAATGAGGAAGAGAGGTGTTGAAGTCTCTTATAAATACAGGGACAAAGTCTACTTAATTCACAGACAAATGGGCTTTCGTTTTAAGGCCCAAAATTTGTCAACAAAGTCCAACTATTAAGCACTTTAAATCGGTTTTAATCCCATTTTTTAGCGATTAATTGGTTACTTTATTGATTAATCGGTTTAATGATTTGTTGAACAGATTTGGTGAAATCGCGGCGGTTCGGTTCCGACGAGCGCCTAGTCGGCCGAGCGTTTTCGAACAGGGTGTAAAATAAATAATTTTTTTTTGAGTTTTCATCTCTATTCTAAAATTTTTGGTAAAAAATATTTAAACCGAACCATATAAAAAGCAGATATTTAACGGGCCTCAAAATTAAAAACAATTTGATCAGAACAGAAAGGAGCCAGAAGGAAATTATACTACGTCTCTCAATTCTTAAATAGATGCAAAATTTCTCTAGCCGAAAGTTTCATAACTGTTCAGTACTAATATGAATATCCTAACGTTAAAAACTATCTAAATTTATTTATTATAAATGACTAGGTCTTCTGATTGTGTATTATTAAATTTAAGTTTTGATACTTTTTGGATTTTGTTAAAATTATAAATATTTATATATATTATTCGACCAGAGCTATAGAATGTGTGACAAAAAAATTACATCGCAAGAGTTTGATGTGTGTGTTTCTAAATTCTTGATTCAGTGAACTTCTCTTCAAGTTAGCTTATGTGTTTAAATTGCATTTCGAAAGGTTGACCATACGCAATGTTTTTCCTTCTAGGTATTCTAATAATAACTTTCATGCATTTTTAGAAGAAAATGACAAAGTATCATTACTTCGTAGTCCATCTGTGTTGTTAACTTTTATATGTTCTTTGTCAATGTCAGTTACCGAATAATTTAGTTTTTTTCAAATATTCATTTTTATAAGTGTGTAAAACTAACATGCATTTCCTAAGTACGATAAAATGTGAGACCATCAATTTTCCCTCCATCAAAATTTCCCTATGTTGCCCTTTAAAGATAAAATAAGGTATCGGTTATTACCCGAACCGAATCTGCCGAACCGAATTGAAAATATTGATTTTAGGTTAGTTCGGTTAGAAAGTTCGGTTTAGTTCGGAAACTTAAAAAAATTGGTTTCAGTTCAATAATCGGTTAGTTTGTTTATAAAAAATTAAAAATACCAAACAATACCAACCTTAATCAAAATTACGAACCGAACTAACCAAAATCCGAACTGAAATAACCAAACTAATCCCAAAATCAAAAATTTTGATATTTTTTCGTAACCGAACTAACCACAAACCAAACCGATTTTTTTGGTGATTCACTTCGGTAAGATTTCGGTCGACCGAAATAACGAACTAACCGACCCGACCAAACCCACATGCCTCGATAAAATGGTAGTAACAATTAGTTTCAAGAGTATTAACTAATATTTAAAAAAATGTGAAATCATGTGTTCTTAGAGTATCATTTTCAGTAACTTATGACTCGTTAATTTATTCAAATTTAAATTCATTGGATATTTATCAAGGAAAATACTACTTCTTCTCTATTTTTAAAACTAATGTTACAGATTTTTTTAATTATTTAAATGATTTAAAAAAAAAAAAATAAACATCTGAAATATTCCATTGGAACAACAAAGATACACACGCAGTTACAAAGTCGCCGGAAAAGTATATCCCCAGACACGAAGATTACAACCAAACTTAAAGCCATAAAAGATTTTGTTCCAACCAGAAAATGACAATGGATCCATATAGAAAGGCTTGAAACTTACAAACATAACCGGCTAAAAGCTTTACACACAAAGACTAAAAATTAACGAAGATGCTCCCGGCCAGCCATCGTTAACCGGTGAATTTTTTAAAATTCTAATTAATGTATTTTATTTTAAATTAAAATATAAGTTAAAATGCAAGAATATGAATGGTAAAAAAAACATAGAATTATAAAAATAGATATTTAAGTTTTTATGTGTAAAATTTATGAAGTATCATTCTCTCAAATACAAAGAGAAGATATATATCAACAATACTGAAAAAGTGCATGCCGCTTATATAACTTGGAATACATTTTGTCAAATATAATTTAGAATAATTATCTAAAAATAAAAAAGTTTGGTGGATTGTTTGACATAATATTAATATATGTTCACAAATCTGTTGGGAAAGGCAAACCAATCATCAAAAGATTGCTCACATGTCAGCAACGTAATCAATCAGTCACGAACTTGTTTGAAACATATATATACATCGCGCTAACTTTTGCCATATTGAACAAAAACAAAACTCAATGTGAGTTATCTGTATAACTTTCTAATCCCCATAAGGAAAGGTTGATCCAAAATCTTTGTTCACATTCCAATCAACGAAACATTAAGTCCCGTCTTGTTGCCACTAATATTCAACCTTTAGTGAAATGCCAGATTCAAAATCGAGAGGGACCATGGTTCCTTCAGCCGTTCAGCGTTTGCACTTTCTGGTTTAGGGCGAAGCCACATTGAAGACAATGTGGGCATGTGCACCCATAATCTTTTAATTTTTCTTTATTTTGTGTGGTAAAATGAGAGAAAAATGCTAGACAAAATAGAGAATTCTCTTTATTGCACCCACAATTCTCAAATGAGATAGCAAAAACTTATAAATGCATGAGATATCAACCACTGAGTTTAGCACGTCTAGCGATGTTCATGAACACTACTTCAAGAGTTGCAAAGCCGGCTGTGTATGTCCCAGATTCCAAACTAATATTCTCTGTTTTCTAGCTCCTTGAAAAACCTGTGTCGAGGACACGATACTGAAAATCACAAGTAGTTGAGACCCTAGAGTTGATATATGTTATATTTTTACCGTAAGAAATCTCTTTATTGTGGGGGATTAAAAATATTCATGAAAAACCTTGTTTTCATCTGTTGGTCAACTTTCAAGTGCTGCAAATAATAGTTCTTGTTGAGGGAATCAAACATAACAAATCTTTTTCCCGACTAAGGATCCTTTGGGAAACACATTGCTTCTCTCTAAGAGCTTTGCTATTGTTGATGTAGTAAACACAGTTAAGTTTGCGAGAGACCATTATATTTCAGTTTAAATAATACAATCAAAGATTAAGCATAATCGTTTACCAATAAATTTATTTTCTTCATCCTTATTATGATGGTCAGTTGGGCTCTCTCCTCACGAGAACATAAACCAGCCTAGGTAGCTCGTCGTTTTCTACATCGTTAAGACCTTTGTTTCTGAGGAAGACCTTTTCACAGGAGTAACATGAAAAAATAAACAGATAAGTTTGGGAGTAATGTATACACACAACACATATAACAAAATGAACAGCAAACGCCTCAGAGCATATCACCTTGTTCATGGCAGGATGATCACGCACAATATTACCGGGCCAAGGAGTACCGTAGTGGATATTCTAGACTTCTTCAGGAACTGGTGCAGTCTCAACTAAACCATTGATATTAACCTTGAATTCTTTATGATCCCACGATGTCCAGGAAAAGGAAATGTAATTATGTTCAATAGAGCAGAAACTTAGGTATAAAGGAGCGAGGATTAAAAAACCAGGCTCTGCAATCCTAACAAATACTAAGTTAAACTTATGCTGACCACACGTCTGAAGGAATCCTGCACAAGTTATTTCTGCCAAGAACAGCCCCAAATAATTAGATTTTCCATCCTGAAAGTTCTAATGAGTAGTCCAGGCATGCATCTTTAGCCTCAAGGTAGAAGATTCATATAGTTACACTTGATGTACCTTTGGAGCTTGGAAGCCTTTGGTTCCTGATTAGATGAGATGGAAGAAAAAATCACTCATTTGCTTGTCTTCTACACAGACGATTGCTTACTGCAGTATAGTCCGTGATAGATGCATTGAATCCTCATGTTTCATAGTAATCAATTTGTATAAAAGTTACAGCAATCGGTGGAAAGATTAAAAGTTTCTTGTGGAATGGTTATTTGTGTAAATGAGAAGATACCATGTAAACATGATCCCTGGCAAGAGATGGACACTTCCATTACAGATAATACAAACATACAATCGAATCAGGGGAAGTGGGGGAGATAGAGCCATTAGATGTTGAACTTAAAGAAAAAGAATCAGACCATTTTGAATATCTGTGGCCCATCAATTATGATCTTGTCTGATCCAAACTTGTAATCTCGCCTTATGACAAAATAAAAAAAAAACAAAACAAAGCTCAATCAAATTTTGGGAATTCGAAAACAACTAGATAAAAAAGAAAATTCGGGCTTTAACAACATCGTATTCAAATATAGAAGCAGCTTCTCCGCCTGATAAGCTTGTTAATATCAGAGATCTTCACAAGGAATCCCTAAAATTCATCACAACCAAAGAAAAAGATCTAGAAGGCTATGTAATCAGGTTAACAGAGATAAGAGAAGGAAGATACACCATTGAACGTTTACTCCCAACAATCCTTCGACGGCGCACCAATAGCTTTTCCGATTTATCCAGGGAGATGGCTATTGTGGCTGGCGAAGATGTTGATGGTAGAGTAAGACTGGAGTAGCGAATCAACAGACAGAGAACATGGAAGATAAAAAAGAGTTTCTTCTCCGGAGAGGAAGAGAAATGAAGAAATGGATATGAAAGAGAAGAGGCCATAGCGGCGTAAGCTTTGGAGGAGAGGAGATTGTGAATCCGCAAGGCCTTGAGCTTTTTTTATGGCCTATAAAAAAAGGAACATCAATCTCCATCGTTACAGAAAATGAATAGGTATCGTCTTGCGAAGGAAACTGAATGGACTTTTTAGAAAATTTATTGCTGAGATACTGCACACTCGTGTTTCAATGGCATAATGAAAAAGAACGATTCCATTGCAATTAAGCTGAAGTGGCATATCTTGTTGTTTTCATTGGTTGATTTAATATGCCTACGTGGATAGGCTCAACGGAGCTCATATCCCCCATTTACTTATTGTTTGATTATTAGTGGAAGCTCCCTTAGTCCACCGGTTTGATTAAGGGTTCATTAATGCTTCTACACCAAGAGGTCTGAGTTCAAACCCCAGAAAATCCAAATTATGCAGATGGAGAAAATAGGTTACAAGAGATCTTCAGCATAGTGCAGGGCGTACCATCGAACATGGATCTCATAAGGCGGCTCGGAGTGGCGCAGTCAGACGTGTATTCACACAAGATGGTAGAATTGTTAGCTGTAGAATCGTCTATGTAATATTTCTCATCGTTGTAATAGCATAATTAACCAGACGTTAAAAAAATGATTATTACAAATCTAAATTATCTTAAAAACAAAATAAGAAATGTTTTTATTTATATCCATGAATATTTTGTAAAGAAAATATCTTTAATTACTTGAAAAAAAACAAGTTTTGAAAAGAAATCTTGTACATGTGTATATATAATTTATAATATTTTTAAATGTAATTATTTTAAAATTAATACAGCTCTATTAAGTATACTTTTATAACTAACTTGAGAGGAATTAACTTAAATATGATTTGTAAGAAACCTTCCAAATGGTTGTAGTATGAAAGAGGATAGTTGAGACGCATATTGAAAGAAAGGTTAAAAGACTTTGGATTGGAGTTTTGCAATCAGCAATGAATTGGAGTTTTGCAATCAGCAAATTGATAGATTCTGCAGAAAACAAGGAAATAGTAAGGCGCATGACATGCTCATACACGCCCCAATAAATTGGCATTATAGAAAGGTTGAGCGTAGCAATAATGAACAAGGAGCGTAGTATGTTGAGTGAGAGTGGCTTAGGCTTGAAGTTTTCGGCAAAGGCTGCTGTAACGGTTGTGTTTCTAATAAACAGATCACCTTCGTCAGCTATAGAGTTCAAAATACCTAAGGAATTATGGACATCTCAGATGCCAGATCTCAACAATCTTTAGAAGTTTGGTTGTCTGGCTTATGTACATTCAGTAGAAGGAAATCTCCAACCAAGGGCTAAGAGAGATATATTCACAGGATATCCGGATGGAGTTAAAGGTTACATGATATTGCTTTTGGAAAATCAAAATATGGTGTATTGTGATTCTCATAGTGCAATAGGATTGTAAGAGAATGGTGTGTACCATAAGAGAATAAAACATGTGGCAGTCAAATATCACTTTGTTCGGGATTTGATCAGTATGGGCGACGTTCAAGTTCTAAAGATTTAACGGCTAATAATCCAGCATACATATTCACTAAGGTATTACCAATGTTCAAGTCAAGAGAAGCATTGAGAATGCTTTGGGTTACTAATAACTGAAGAAAAGAAGAAGCTGAGTCCGGTGAAGGGCTTAGGAGGAGTTCGGTGAAGAACTCAAAGATAATCTAGTAGAAGGTTCACAGAGGATCCGGTAAAGAGTTCTTGTGTTCACAGAGAAGGTCATGAAGTCTGAGGAGTCATCCAAGTTTTGTGATGAGGTTAGAACTTGTCTAAGGTGGAGATTTGAAGATATAGACAAGTTCTCTTCCGTTCAATTGGTTCAGTCAGGGTTAGAGCTAAACCGGCTTGCGATTGTGCATTGGTTTAGTGTTAAGTAAACCAGCTCTCGTTTTCTCGGATTGATCAGTATAGTTGTACGTTCTTGAGTGATTAAACAACACAAGTTACAAAGAGTGACTGAGATCGAGAGAAATACTAGAGGAAATATCTTCACAAGAACATGGTATACAAGATATAAACCCAAACAATAAGAAATTATGCGATATATATCATGATCCGATATAAGATTGTCTTGAGCGATTTACCTGCTTACAAAATCACACCGTATATATATATAGTATATATGCCAAATGACGTACGTTGACAAAGAAAATATAAGCCAAATCAGTCTTAACTACTACAATGCTAATCAAATCTTATTATCGACTCTCTTAGCTTGAATCTCTAATCCGTCGCAAGCTCCACGAGCATCTCCACCACCAAAAAGTTTCTCAATCTCTTCCAATGGCACTCCTTTCGTCTCCGGCAACATAAAGAAGAAGAACCACCACGCTACAACCGCGATTCCAGCGAACATGAAGAACACACCGCCCATCGTGATCGTCTTCATAATTGTCAGAAAACTCATAGAGACCGTTGCGTTCATGATCCTATTAACCGCAACGCCTATGCTCGCTCCCTGAGCCCTAAGTCTCAACGGGAATATCTCAGAGCTGTACACCCACGTTATAGGCCCAAGCCCGATCGAGAAAAACGCTACAAACGTGTACGCAGAGACGATGCTCAACCTTAAGGCCCACACTAACCGCCCGAAACGGTGAACCATCGTGAGACCAATCGCTAAACTGGTCGACGCAAAAACCATACCGCCTGTACTCGTCAGCAGAAGCTTTCTCCGACCTACCTTGTCCAGCAAGAAAGTCGCTATTACTATAAAAACAGCCTTGGTTAAACCTACACCGACCGTGGCTAGTAAGAGCTTGTCTTTTGAAGTCACTCCAGCTTTCTCGAAGATCTTTGGGCTGTACAAAACGACGGCTTCGATCCCAGTCGCGTGCTCGAAAAAATGTATCCCCACGGCCGCGATCAAGATCAAACGCACCGCGGGTGTAGGGTTTATCACCAGCTCTCTCCATACACCGCGGCCAACCGCTTTAACCGCTCCATCTTCCTCTATCTCTGCAGCGGCTAAAATGTCCCTGAAGCGTTCTTCAGCTTCTTCTTCGGTGTTGGATATCAAAACCATGATTTTCTTGGCCTCTTCTAACCTACCTTGCATCACAAGCCACCTCGGAGATTCAGGCATTTTCAAAATCCCAAACGCTAATATCATTGAAGGAATCGCTGCGAGTCCAAGCATCAATCTCCAGCCGAGTTTCAACGCCAGTTTCCCGAAACAGTAATTCGAGACATAGCCTA
Organism: Brassica oleracea var. oleracea; assembly: GCF_000695525.1. NCBI lineage: Eukaryota > Viridiplantae > Streptophyta > Magnoliopsida > Brassicales > Brassicaceae > Brassica > Brassica oleracea. Next base: position 8,204,662 of record NC_027756.1, on the reverse strand, counting down.
GTAAGATCCCTAGACTAATACAAAGCTCGGGGAGCGAAGTGAGAAAGCCTCTGTGTGAAGCAGAGGCTATCTCGGCTGAGTAGACCGGAGCTATCATTAGAGCAAACCCTACACCCACTCCAGCTATACATCTTCCTACCATTAAAACGGCGTAGTTTGAACCGTAACCCATAACAACCGATCCAACTAAGAATATCACGGAGGAGAGAGCAATGGTGTAACGCCGACCGATGACGTCAGATGTTTTTCCCGCCGTTAAAGATCCAACGAGAGCACAGAGATTCAGGATGCCCATCAAAACTTCTACCTGATTATCGTTTATTTTCAGATCATCTTGTATAAATATCCGTGCGCCGCTCATAACTCCCGTATCTAAGCACAAACAAAAAGAACAAGAAGATTCATTAATATAAGGGTTTTGGTTGGACGGTAAGATTCAGACAAAAGCATGCAAAGCAAGCATCATATAACGTGGAAAAATATGCGTTTTGGTATGATATAGAGATTTACCATATCCGAAGATGATTGAAATGATGGAAGCAACGACAGCACACCCGAAAGCGAATTTGTTCATATGGGTTGGGTTTGGATTCGACCCAGGTGAATTATGACCACCAGCGTGAACCATGGTGAGTCTTTTTTCTCCTCTCTTTTTTTGTTACGTTTTTTCTTAGGTTAAATGTTCCAGTAGCTTGGAGTATTGATATGTGTCTTTCTTTGTATATATAGACGCACTCACACACATGAGTCATGACTTTTGGTCGTCACTTAGACCATGATTAACCCGGGTTCTTAGAATGAGGTTCTTAGCGGAAGTTAAGAAACTGTTTCTTAACTTTTAACTAGAAAAGCTAAGAACCGGTTCTTAGAGCATGATTAACCCGGGGTTTTTAGGATAGGATTCTTAGCGGAAGTTAATAAACTGTTTATTAACTTTTAACTAAAAAAGCTAAGAAACGGTTCTTAAATAAGGATTTTAAGAACCGGTTCTTTGTTTTTTTAGTTAAAAGTTAAGAAACAGTTTCTTAACTTCCGCTAAGAACTCCAATCTAAGAACTCCGGGTTAATCATGGTCTTAAAGTCTTTATTTAAGAACCGGTTTTTAGCTTTTTTTAGTTAAAAGTTAAGAAACAGTTTTTTAACTTCCGGTAAGAACCCAATTCTAAGAACCCCGGGTTAATCATGCTCATAGTGGAAAATTACGCTCATAAACTTCAACAGTGGTTGCTCAGAAAAAAAAACTTCAACAGTGTACTTCAACAGTATTCGCGGGTCCCAAGTATTCTGTTTGGTACGAGAATTAGATATTTACGAAATATAATATTTTTTTCGGTAAAAACTAAATATAATATTTCCTAGCTAACTTAAGATTTTGACCTTAATGAAGAAGTAGGAGAGAACAAATTGAAAAGAACTCAAACAAAAACAATCAGAAAATATTGTGCACATGTTGTCATATAAGTGCTTTAAAATTGCTTTTAACATGCGCAAAAAGATTTATGAAAATATTTTTTTGAGATAATTTGCGGTTGTCCGGCGGGCCGAAGCCCAACCGACTAATCTCCTAAAAAATTAAATATCCATGTCGCCAAGCCATACAAATGGATAAATCTGAGTTTGGTAGATTTTAAACCGGGAGTTCTTAACACCTTTCGAAACCTGCCGCACCACTCAACTACGCTTGTGTGGTTAGTTTATGTTAAAAGCAATATATATAGTACTTAGAGCATCTCTAAAAAGATTCTATAGTTTAGAGTTTTCAAAACTCTATATTTAAAGTTTCAAGGTGTTCTTTTTCAAAAGCAAAACTTCAAAATTAACTTCAAAATTATTTGTAATTTACACTATGATCCTTTTATTTTTCATAATTAATATAAATTCATAAAACTTTTATAAATAACAAGCACATATATAAAAATATTACAGTAATATTAATTAATTCTTACATTAGAATATAAAATTATAAACAGAAATGCATAATTAAATATTAAAATACAAACAAAATATCACATTATTCTATAAAATTACTTCTACAATGCTTCATTTCCGGTACACAAAATTTGTTTGGACAATTTAGAGGTTCCGGAGAAAATTACTAGAGTATTAGTGTTGTTATAATATTTAAATTTGTGAAATAATTATGTCTTCATGTATCTTCTTAAAAAAAAATTTTTTATTAAGTTTCTTTTGTAATATTCTTGTTGTCTAATTCTAGTTTTAAAATATTATTAATCTTATTTTAAATTTTTTATTTAATTTTATGTGTAAAATTTGAATTTATAAAAATAAATTTTAAACATCTATGATATACAACGTCATTATGATGTTATATTTGAAAGCCCTTAGTCAAAAAAAAATTATTATGTTATACAAACCATTTAAAAATGACAAGTTAAAAGTCCCTATCTTCTTCACTTTCGGCATTTTCCTAATATGTGTAAAAGTGGTATATATCCTTTAAAGATTCGTTTCCACATTTATATAACTTGGTGGCGTGCATGTTTTGTTGTACATACGTACTGTAGCACGGTTATATCTGTAAGAGCTATCATTCCAGTTTAAGGTTTCTACTTGACCTAAATAAACAGGAACAATCAATGATGCTAAATTTAGATATATATTAATATTTTTGTTCTCTTTAATCTATATTGTATTTGAACTATTTGCCTCAATAATAAACTAATTCAAATTAACTTTTTTGTCTTTTAAAACTATTAAACATGGTAAGCCTTCAAAAAAAAAAAAAACTATTAGACATCGTAAAAGGACTAGTTATGTGAAGTACTGCTCCAAGGAGAACGTGTCCAAATGGACCCAACGCTTATAAGATGTGGAGGGGATGCTCGTGGTGCCAACGTTGATAAAACAGTGAATGTGTTTTCTTTTGTGTGTTTCTATTCCTTTCTCTTACAACAGAAAATAGAGTATATATATATTATATTTATTTATTTTTTATTTTTTATATATTGTAATATTTGATTTCTGAAATATGGTGAGCTGAAAACGAAAGATCCGTGACAAACATAGTTTTTAATTGATTTCCTGAACGACGTTAACTGTAATGAAAAACTATACCCAAACAAATGAATATTGAATACTTTCACCTTTTTAAATTTTTTTTTTATATTTAGTCACTATTACAAATCAAAACGTGAACGAGAGTCACTAACTCGGAAGAAATCTGGGATGAAGTTAAACGAATTTGTTGGGTAAGAAATGATAAATTCAACCACGCATTCGGAAAGAAACTCTTATTATGGAAAGCCAACTGAGAATAGACGGATCTAAATTAAAAATATATGCGTTTTTGCCCTTTTAACAAGATAATCCACACGGTTATTAATACAATCACACGTTCACAATTTAATAGTCTTCATGTACAACTAGTTTTTTTGAATTAGTTTTCTTTTCAATCCAAAAATATGTTGTTTTTAATGTGGTCAATCTGTTAGACTTAATCAGGTACATGTATCTAAAGTTTAGTTACATGTATCTAAAGTTCAAGTCCAACCAGTGTGACAGATAAATTATTTTCATCAATACTAAAAAGAGAAATCTTCTGGAAGATGAGAAAGAGAAATTTAAAGTGAACTTGTTAAGATTATTTGGGACGCATATGCCAAACACAGCCAGAAAGATAAGTTTTGGGGACTCTCCGGCTCAGTTGATAACTTGGGTAGGTTAGATCATATGGGCAGATCTTATTTTCCTCTACTCTATTCAAATTTTCTTTAAACAGTTTTAAAAAAGAAAAATAATTAACGTCATTCTTAAGTTTATCAGTGGGAGCCATTTTTAAGAAGTCTACAACAATCTCCATCCATTCAAGAAGTTAACCATCATATCTCGACAAAGTTTGTTTTAAATTATCTCTCGCGAAACTCAAACTGAATTGCTCTTCCCTCTATACAAAAAAAAAGACTCCAAACATAATATAATAGACTCTGATATACTTTTTTTTTTTTTTTGTCATCAACTTATAAAGACTCATACAAAATCTAATATACCTAATGATATATTTTTGATAAGAGATGCGTCTTTTGTCAACGGTGTTTTTATTATATGTATATTCCACGTACGTGATGTTAATGAGCTTGCCTACCCTAAGTGTGATGCGCCCTAAATCGGGAAGGATCACTTTAGCTGGGTGTTAGATATGATCAGAGAATGCAAATGGCATTTCTGGAACTGAGATGGATTGAAAAGATCGTCAAGAGATACGAAATGGCTCTTGATATACCCACGATCTAAGGCTAACCACCTAAGAAAGAATATAGTGCGTTGGCTAACCACCAAACAACACACAAAGATGAATTGGCTGACCACCAAATCAACAAGCCGGTTCACACCAATGAACTAGCTAAAGAACTCTCTCTCTCACTCAGAAAAAAAGAAGAAAACAAAAAATAAACTCAAACTTAGACTGATTTTATTCATAAAAGAGTTTAAATATTTATACTAGATGTGGTCAAAGAAATACATAATTATTTGTGGGAATCACACATCTAGGAAATGAGAAATTTGACTAGAAAATAATAAATGAGTCAAAAGTTGCTGAGTTTGAGGTGGACTGGTCATGGAGACCCTTCGACTACTGTCCAGGTTCATTCTGGTCGTTCTGGTCCATGGTGGTAAGGATCAAGACATGGGCTGGACGATCCGTACGGCCCAAATACGCGAAAACTGAAGATCACCTGATTTGAAAATTGCATAACTCCCAAATCTGAACTCTGTTTGATCAGATTCTTCTTCGAGGAGCTCTGTAATTGAGTTGAGCACATTCTCCAAGTGATTTCATGCGTAGAGGACTCGTGGTTTGGAAGATATGAGTCAAAAAATGAACATATATCATTACTGCTTTCCATGATCAAGCCATGCATGTTTGTTTTGCCCGTGCACTACTCAAGGGCGCATCATTCCCTCACTCTTCAAAAAGATTTGTCCTCAAATCTGGAATATTAAAAGGAAAAGGGTTATAAGCAAAGGAATCATAATCAGAACATTGCTCACCTTGAGTTTGGTCCGGTTTTTGAATGGAAGAAGAGCTTTCTTGGTTTGCTTGATGACCACAGTTTTGTTCTTCATCTGGCCCTTCCTGCATTGACACAAAGCTTCCAAGACCAAGGTCATATGCACCAATATCAAGAGCATTCAAAGGACCAGAAAATTCATCGTTGTTCAAAAATTTTTCAGAATCCTTTTCAAACTGAGAAATTAATTCAAAAATACTTGGATTCCCTGGTTGTAAAATGGTAAATTTCAAGCAAGATTCATCAGGAATTGATTCAGATTGAGAAGAAAATAAGTTATTATGTTCACAAGATTTCAAACCTGCCATTGGCTTATGTGTGTAGTCATCGAAAATTGGCAATGGGTCTGAAAATTCTTCCTTTTCTGGCTCGGTTTCAACGTTCCCATTCTCCAAAGTCACCAACGGTTTCTGGTTTTATCACTTGTTAGCATAATGACCGATCCTATGGCATTTGAAGCACCTGGTATAATGATCTTTGCTTGTGGGTTTCACAGCTTTGCTTTTATCAAAAGAAAACACATTAATTTTCAAATCGGAATTTGAAAGAGAAGAAAACTTACATTGTTGTTTTGGTGCAGAAGAAGTGTTGGTGTTTCCATTCTTTTTGAGTTGCTGAATAGCAAAAATTGCCTTATGCAACATCTTCTCCAAACTGGTATATTCTGAAGCTCGTTCCAGTCAAGCACATCAGAGTTGCTTCTCTTGGCCTTGGTGAAGGGACGATCACCATTTATGACCCTCTTCTCATCATCATCGAACCTGTTTTGCCTCTTCCTTTGGTTTCTTTATTTCTGCATAAAATCAAACCCATTAGAAGCAAAATGTTTCTTATCTCCAAAAATCAATTGCTTTTTTTCAAGCACGGTTTTAAAAGGATAATAAAAATCTTTTTGTAGTTTTGAAGCCTGATTTGATTTCTAGTGAAGTCCAAACATCCTGAAAACACTTAACAAAAGAGTTAGCAAATAAAAATCCTCA
>NC_027756.1:8198261-8198574 GCF_000695525.1 Brassica oleracea var. oleracea | reverse complement strand
GTCAAAATTCAGCAATCAAAACCCAAAACAACTTTTAAGGGTAAAGAGAGAAAGAAAGATGAAAATATTTTTATGTGGATCCGCCTTAACTGTCCTAAGGTTGGGTTTCTCTTCAGCCAGCAGGGTTTCTCTTCCACCACTCCCCCTGGATTTCTCTTCAGAAGTGATTCAAGCCAAAAACGTTTACTCTTTTTTTTCTTTTTTTTTTTACTCTTTTTTTTAAAGGCGATTACAAGGGAGTAAAGGTACAGCCTGGATCCAACAAGAAATAATAAAAGAAATTTGTGGAGAGATGAGAAGATGAAAAGATGAA